>NW_026779177.1:935000-1096415 GCF_030144855.1 Hypanus sabinus
TCTGACCCCGGGAGTGTGTGATGGGACGGTGTGGAGGGTGATTAACTCTGTGTCTGTCCCCGGGAGAGTGTGATGGGCGGTGTAGAGGAATAATCACTCTGTGTCTGACCCCGGGAGTGTGTGTTGGGACTGTGTGGACGGAGATTCTCTTTGTGTCTGACCCCGGGAGTGTGTGATGGGACGGTGTGGAGGGAGATTCACTGTGTCTGACCCCGGGAGTGTTTGATGGGACCGTGTAGAGGAATAATCACTCTGTGTCTGACCCCGGGAGTGTGTGATGGGCCGGCGTGGAGGGAGATTCACTCTGTGTCTGACCCCGGGTGAGTTTGATGGGAAGGTGTAGAGGGAGATTCACTGTGTCTGACCCCGGGAATGTTTGATGGGACCGTGTAGAGGAATAATCTCTCTGTGTCTGACCCCGGGAGTGTGTGATGGGACGGTGTGGAGGGAGATTAACTCTGTGTCTGTCCCCGGGAGAGTGTGATGGGCGGTGTAGAGGAATAATCACTCTGTGTCTGACCCAGGGAGTGTTTGATGGGAACGTGTAGAGGAATAATCACTCTGAGTCTGACCCCGGGAGTGTGTGTTGGGACTGTGTGGACGGAGATTCACTTTGTGTCTGACCCCGGGAGTGTTTGATGGGACCGTGTAGAGGAATAATCACTCTGTGTCTGACCCCGGGAGTGTGTGATGGGACGGTGTGGAGGGAGATTCACTGTGTCTGACCCCGGGAGTGCTGATGGGACCGTGTAGAGGAATTATCACTCTGTGTCTGACACCGGGAGTGTGTAATGGGCCGGCGTGGAGGGAGATTCACTCTGTCTCTGACCCCGGGTGAGTTTGATGGGAAGGTGTAGAGGAATAATCACTCTGTGTCTGACCCCGGGAGAGTTTGATGGGACCGTGTAGAGGAATAATCACTCTGTGTCTGACCCCGGGAGTGTGTGATGGGCCGGCGTGGAGGGAGATTCACTCTGTGTCTGACCCCGGGTGAGTTTGATGGGAAGGTGTAGAGGAATAATCACTCTGTGTCTGACCCCGGGAGTGTGTGATCGGACGGTGTGGAGGGAGATTAACTCTTGTCTGACCCCCGGGAGAGTGTGATGTGCGGTGTAGAGGAATAATCACTCTGTGTCTGACCCCGGGAGTGTGTGATGGGACGGCGTGGAGGGAGATTCACTCTGTGTCTGACCCCGGGAGTGTTTGATGGGACCGTTTAGAGGAATAATCACTGTCTGTCTGACACACGGAGTGTTTGATGCTGCCGTGTAGAGGAATAATCACTCTGTTTCTGACCCCGGGAGTGTGTGATGGGCCGGCGTGTAGGGAGATTCACTCTGTGTCTGACCGCGGGTGAGTTTGATGGGAAGGTGTAGAGGAATAATCACTCTGTGTCTGACCCGGGGAGTGTTTGATGGGACCGTGTAGAGGAATAATCTCTCTGTGTCTGACCCAGGGAGTGTGTGATGGGACGGTGTGGAGGGACATTAACTCTGTGTCTGACCCCGGGAGTGTTTGATGGGACCGTGTAGAGGAATATTCACTCTGTGTCTGACCCCGGGAGTGTGTGATGGGCCGGCGTGGAGGGAGATTCACTCTGTGTCTGACCCCGGGTGAGTTTGCTGGGAAGGTGTAGAGGAATAATCACCCTGTGTCTGACCCCGGGAAAGTTTGATGGGACCGTGTAGAGGAATAATCACTCTGTGTCTGTCCCCGGGAGTGTGTGATGGGACGGTGTGGAGGGAGATTCACTGTGTCTGACCCCGGGAATGTTTGATGGGACCGTGTAGAGGAATAATCTCTCTGTGTCTGACCCCGGGAGTGTGTGATGGGACGGTCTGGAGGGAGATTAACTCTGTGTCTGTCCCCGGGAGAGTGTGATGGGCGGTGTAGAGGAATAATCACTCTGTGTCTGACCCAGGGAGTGTTTGATGGGAACGTGTAGAGGAATAATCACTCTGAGTATGACCCCGGGAGCGTGTGATGGGAACGTGTAGAGGAATAATCACTCTGAGTCTGACCCCGGGAGTGTGTGTTGGGACTGTGTGGACGGAGATTCACTTTGTGTCTGACCCCGGGAGTGTGTGATGGGACGGTGTGGAGGGTGATTAACTCTGTGTCTGTCCCCGGGAGAGTGTGATGGGCGGTGTAGAGGAATAATCACTCTGTGTCTGACGCAGGGAGTGTTTGATGGGAACGTGTAGAGGAATAATCACTCTGAGTCTGACCCCGGGAGTGTGTGTTGGGACTGTGTGGACGGAGATTCTCTTTGTGTCTGACCCCGGGAGTGTGTGATGGGCCGGCGTGGAGGGAGATTCACTCTGTGTCTGACCCCGGGTGAGTTTGATGGGAAGGTGTAGAGGGAGATTCACTGTGTCTGACCCCGGGAATGTTTGATGGGACCGTGTAGAGGAATAATCTCTCTGTGTCTGACCCCGGGAGTGTGTGATCGGACGGTGTGGAGGGAGATTAACTCTGTGTCTGTCCCCGGGAGAGTGTGATGGGCGGTGTAGAGGAATAATCACTCTGTGTCTGACCCAGGGAGTGTTTGATGGGAACGTGTAGAGGAATAATCACTCTGAGTCTGACCCCGGGAGTGTGTGTTGGGACTGTGTGGACGGAGATTCACTTTGTGTCTGACCCCGGGAGTGTTTGATGGGACCGTGTAGAGGAATAATCACTCTGTGTCTGACCCCGGGAGTGTGTGATGGGACGGTGTGGATGGAGATTCACTGTGTCTGACCCCGGGAGTGCTGATGGGACCGTGTAGAGGAATTATCACTCTGTGTCTGACACCGGGAGTGTGTAATGGGCCGGCGTGGAGGGAGATTCACTCTGTCTCTGACCCCGGGTGAGTTTGATGGGAAGGTGTAGAGGAATAATCACTCTGTGTCTGACCCCGGGAGAGTTTGATGGGACCGTGTAGAGGAATAATCACTCTGTGTCTGACCCCGGGAGTGTGTGATGGGCCGGCGTGGAGGGAGATTCACTCTGTGTCTGACCCCGGGTGAGTTTGATGGGAAGGTGTAGAGGAATAATCACTCTGTGTCTGACCCCGGGAGTGTGTGATCGGACGGTGTGGAGGGAGATTAACTCTTGTCTGACCCCCGGGAGAGTGTGATGTGCGGTGTAGAGGAATAATCACTCTGTGTCTGACCCCGGGAGTGTGTGATGGGACGGCGTGGAGGGAGATTCACTCTGTGTCTGACCCCGGGAGTGTTTGATGGGACCGTTTAGAGGAATAATCACTGTCTGTCTGACACACGGAGTGTTTGATGCTGCCGTGTAGAGGAATAATCACTCTGTTTCTGACCCCGGGAGTGTGTGATGGGCCGGCGTGTAGGGAGATTCACTCTGTGTCTGACCGCGGGTGAGTTTGATGGGAAGGTGTAGAGGAATAATCACTCTGCGTCTGACCCGGGGAGTGTTTGATGGGACCGTGTAGAGGAATAATCTCTCTGTGTCTGACCCAGGGAGTGTGTGATGGGACGGTGTGGAGGGACATTAACTCTGTGTCTGACCCCGGGAGTGTTTGATGGGACCGTGTAGAGGAATATTCACTCTGTGTCTGACCCCGGGAGTGTGTGATGGGCCGGCGTGGAGGGAGATTCACTCTGTGTCTGACCCCGGGTGAGTTTGCTGGGAAGGTGTAGAGGAATAATCACCCTGTGTCTGACCCCGGGAAAGTTTGATGGGACCGTGTAGAGGAATAATCACTCTGTGTCTGTCCCCGGGAGTGTGTGATGGGACGGTGTGGAGGGAGATTCACTGTGTCTGACCCCGGGAATGTTTGATGGGACCGTGTAGAGGAATAATCTCTCTGTGTCTGACCCCGGGAGTGTGTGATGGGACGGTCTGGAGGGAGATTAACTCTGTGTCTGTCCCCGGGAGAGTGTGATGGGCGGTGTAGAGGAATAATCACTCTGTGTCTGACCCAGGGAGTGTTTGATGGGAACGTGTAGAGGAATAATCACTCTGAGTATGACCCCGGGAGTGTGTGATGGGAACGTGTAGAGGAATAATCACTCTGAGTCTGACCCCGGGAGTGTGTGTTGGGACTGTGTGGACGGAGATTCACTTTGTGTCTGACCCCGGGAGTGTGTGATGGGACGGTGTGGAGGGTGATTAACTCTGTGTCTGTCCCCGGGAGAGTGTGATGGGCGGTGTAGAGGAATAATCACTCTGTGTCTGACGCAGGGAGTGTTTGATGGGAACGTGTAGAGGAATAATCACTCTGAGTCTGACCCCGGGAGTGTGTGTTGGGACTGTGTGGACGGAGATTCTCTTTGTGTCTGACCCCGGGAGTGTGTGATGGGCCGGCGTGGAGGGAGATTCACTCTGTGTCTGACCCCGGGTGAGTTTGATGGGAAGGTGTAGAGGGAGATTCACTGTGTCTGACCCCGGGAATGTTTGATGGGACCGTGTAGAGGAATAATCTCTCTGTGTCTGACCCCGGGAGTGTGTGATCGGACGGTGTGGAGGGAGATTAACTCTGTGTCTGTCCCCGGGAGAGTGTGATGGGCGGTGTAGAGGAATAATCACTCTGTGTCTGACCCAGGGAGTGTTTGATGGGAACGTGTAGAGGAATAATCACTCTGAGTCTGACCCCGGGAGTGTGTGTTGGGACTGTGTGGACGGAGATTCACTTTGTGTCTGACCCCGGGAGTGTTTGATGGGACCGTGTAGAGGAATAATCACTCTGTGTCTGACCCCGGGAGTGTGTGATGGGACGGTGTGGATGGAGATTCACTGTGTCTGACCCCGGGAGTGCTGATGGGACCGTGTAGAGGAATTATCACTCTGTGTCTGACACCGGGAGTGTGTAATGGGCCGGCGTGGAGGGAGATTCACTCTGTCTCTGACCCCGGGTGAGTTTGATGGGAAGGTGTAGAGGAATAATCACTCTGTGTCTGACCCCGGGAGAGTTTGATGGGACCGTGTAGAGGAATAATCATTCTGTGTCTGACCGCGGGAGTGTGTGATGGGCCGGCGTGGAGGGAGATTCACTCTGTGTCTGACCCCGGGTGAGTTTGATGGGAAGGTGTAGAGGAATAATCACTCTGTGTCTGACCCCGGGAGTGTGTGATCGGACGGTGTGGAGGGAGATTAACTCTTGTCTGACCCCCGGGAGAGTGTGATGTGCGGTGTAGAGGAATAATCACTCTGTGTCTGACCCCGGGAGTGTGTGATGGGACGGCGTGGGGGGAGATTCACTCTGTGTCTGACCCCGGGAGTGTTTGATGGGACCGTTTAGAGGAATAATCACTGTCTGTCTGACACACGGAGTGTTTGATGCTGCCGTGTAGAGGAATAATCACTCTGTTTCTGACCCCGGGAGTGTGTGATGGGCCGGCGTGTAGGGAGATTCACTCTGTGTCTGACCGCGGGTGAGTTTGATGGGAAGGTGTAGAGGAATAATCACTCTGTGTCTGACCCGGGGAGTGTTTGATGGGACCGTGTAGAGGAATAATCTCTCTGTGTCTGAACCAGGGAGTGTGTGATGGGACGGTGTGGAGGGACATTAACTCTGTGTCTGACCCCGGGAGTGTGTGATGGGACGGTGTGGATGGAGATTCACTGTGTCTGACCCCGGGAGTGCTGATGGGACCGTGTAGAGGAATTATCACTCTGTGTCTGACACCGGGAGTGTGTAATGGGCCGGCGTGGAGGGAGATTCACTCTGTCTCTGACCCCGGGTGAGTTTGATGGGAAGGTGTAGAGGAATAATCACTCTGTGTCTGACCCCGGGAGAGTTTGATGGGACCGTGTAGAGGAATAATCACTCTGTGTCTGACCGCGGGAGTGTGTGATGGGCCGGCGTGGAGGGAGATTCACTCTGTGTCTGACCCCGGGTGAGTTTGATGGGAAGGTGTAGAGGAATAATCACTCTGTGTCTGACCCCGGGAGTGTGTGATCGGACGGTGTGGAGGGAGATTAACTCTTGTCTGACCCCCGGGAGAGTGTGATGTGCGGTGTAGAGGAATAATCACTCTGTGTCTGACCCCGGGAGTGTGTGATGGGACGGCGTGGAGGGAGATTCACTCTGTGTCTGACCCCGGGAGTGTTTGATGGGACCGTTTAGAGGAATAATCACTGTCTGTCTGACACACGGAGTGTTTGATGCTGCCGTGTAGAGGAATAATCACTCTGTTTCTGACCCCGGGAGTGTGTGATGGGCCGGCGTGTAGGGAGATTCACTCTGTGTCTGACCGCGGGTGAGTTTGATGGGAAGGTGTAGAGGAATAATCACTCTGTGTCTGACCCGGGGAGTGTTTGATGGGACCGTGTAGAGGAGTAATCTCTCTGTGTCTGAACCAGGGAGTGTGTGATGGGACGGTGTGGAGGGACATTAACTCTGTGTCTGACCCCGGGAGTGTTTGATGGGACCGTGTAGAGGAATAATCACTCTGTGTCTGACCCCGGGAGTGTGTGATGGGCCGGCGTGGAGGGAGATTCACTCTGTGTCTGACCCCGGGTGAGTTTGCTGGGAAGGTGTAGAGGAATAATCACCCTGTGTCTGACCCCGGGAAAGTTTGATGGGACCGTGTAGAGGAATAATCACTCTGTGTCTGTCACCGGGAGTGTGTGATGGGACGGTGTGGAGGGAGATTCACTGTGTCTGACCCCGGGAATGTTTGATGGGACCGTGTAGAGGAATAATCTCTCTGTGTCTGACCCCGGGAGTGTGTGATGGGACGGTGTGGAGGGAGATTAACTCTGTGTCTGTCCCCGGGAGAGTGTGATGGGCGGTGTAGAGGAATAATCACTCTGTGTCTGACCCAGGGAGTGTTTGATGGGAACGTGTAGAGGAATAATCACTCTGAGTATGACCCCGGGAGTGTGTGTTGGGACGGTGTGGACGGAGATTCACTTTGTGTCTGACCCCGGGATTGTTTGATGGGACCGTGTAGAGGAATAATCACTCTGTGTCTGACCCCGGGAGTGTGTGATGGAACGGTGTGGAGGGAGATTCACTGTGTCTGACCCCGGGAGTGTTTGATGGGACCGTGTAGAGGAATAATCACTCTGTGTCTGACTCCGGGAGTGTGTGATGGGCCGGCGTGGAGGGAGATTCACTCTGTCTCTGACCCCGGGTGAGTTTGATGGGAAGGTGTAGAGGAATAATCACTCTCTGTCTGACCCCGGGAGAGTTTGATGGGACCGTGCAGAGGAATAATCACTCTGTGTCTGACCCCGGGAGTGTGTGATGGGCCGGCGTGGAGGGAGATTCACTGTGTCTGACCCCGGGTGAGTTTGATGGGAAGGTGTAGAAGAATAATCACTCTGTGTCTGACCCCGGGAGAGTGTGATGTGCGGTGTAGAGGAATAATCACTCTGTGTCTGACCCCGGGAGAGTGTGATGTGCGGTGTAGAGGAATAATTACTCTGTGTCTGACCCAGGGAATTTGGACGGGACGGTGTGGAGGGAGATTCACTCTGTGTCTGACCCCGGGAGTGTTTGATGGGACCGTTTAGAGGAATAATCAATGTCTGTCTGACACACGGAGTGTTTGATGCTACCGTGTAGAGGAATAATCACTCTGTATCTGTCCCCGGGTGTGTGTGATGGGCCGGCGTGGAGGGAGATTCACACTGTGTCTGACCCCGGGAGTGTTTGATGGGACCGTATAGAGGAATAATCACTCTGTGTCTGACCCCGGGAGTGTTTGATGGGACCGTTTAGAGGAATAATCACTCTGTGTCTGTCCATTGGAGAGTGTGATGGGACGGTTTGGAGGGAGATTCACTGTGTGTCTGACCCCGGGAGTGAGTGATGGGCCGTGTAGAGGGAGATTCACTCTGTGTCTGACCCAGGGCGTGTGTGATGGGACAGTGTAGAGAAATAATCACTGTGTGTCTGAACTCGGGAGTGTTTGATGGGACCGAGTAGAGGAATAATCACTCTGTCTGACCCAGGGAGTATGTGATGGGCCGGCGTTAAGGGAGATTCACTCTGTGTCTGACCCCGGGTGAGTTTGATGGGAAGATGTAGAGGAATAATCACTCTGTGTCTGACCCCGGGAGTGTTTGATGGGACCGTGTAGAGGAATAATCTCTCTGTGTCTGACCCCGGGATTGTGTGATGGGACGGTGTGGAGGGAGATTAACTCTGTGTCTGTCCCCGGGAGACTGTGATGGACGGTGTAGAGGAATAATCACTCTGTGTCTGACCCAGGGAGTTTGTGAAGGGACGGTGTGGAGGGAGATTCATTCTGTGTCTGACCCCGGGAGTGTTTGATGGGAACGTGTAGAGGTATAATCACTCTGAGTCTGACCCCGGCAGTGTGTGTTGGGACGGTGTGGACGGATATTCACTTTGTGTCTGACCCCGGGAGTGTTTGATGTGACCGTGTAGAGGAATAATCACACTGTGTCTGACCCCGGGAGTGTGTGATGTGCCGGCGTGGAGGGAGATTCACTCTGTGTCTGACCCCGGGTGAGTTTGATGGGAAGGTGTAGAGGAATAATCTCTCTGTGTCTGACCCCGGGAGTGTGTGATGGGACGGTGTGGAGGGACATTAACTCTGTGTCTGACCCCGGGAGTGTTTGATGGGACCGTGTAGAGGAATAACACTCTGTGTCTGACCCCGGGAGTGTGTGATGGGCCGGCGTGTAGGGAGATTCACTCTGTCTCTGACCCCGGGTGAGTTTGATGGGAAGGTGTAGAGGAATAATCACTCTGTGTCTGACCCCGGGAGAGTTTGATGAGACCGTGTAGAGGAATAATCACTCTGTGTCTGACCCAGGGAATTTGGACGGGACGGTGTGGAGGGAGATTCACTCTGTGTCTGAAGGCGGGAGTGTTTGATGGGACCGTGTAGAGGAATAATCACTCTGAGTCTGACCCCGGGAGTGTGTGTTGGGACGGTGTAGAGGAATAATCACTCTGTGTCTGACCCCGGGATTGTTTGATGGTACCGTGTAGCGGAATAATCACTCTGTGTCTGACCCCGGGAGTGTGTGATGGGATGGCGTGGAGGGAGATTCACTCTGTGTCTGACCCCGGGAGTGTTTGATGGGACCGTTTAGAGGAATAATCACTCTGTGTCTGACCCCGGGAGAGTTTGATGGGACCGTGTAGAGGAATAATCACTCTGTGTCTGACCCCGGGAGTGTGTGATGGGCCGGCGTGGAGGGAGATTCACTCTGTGTCTGACCCCGGGTGAGTTTGATGGGAAGGTGTAGAGGAATAATCACTCTGTGTCTGACCCCGGGAGTGTGTGATCGGACGGTGTGGAGGGAGATTAACTCTGTGTCTGACCCCCGGGAGAGTGTGATGTGCGGTGTAGAGGAATAATCACTCTGTGTCTGACCCAGGGAATTTGGACGGGACGGTGTGGAGGGAGATTCACTCTGTGTCTGACCCCGGGAGTGTTTGATGGGACCGTGTAGAGGAATAATCACTCTGAGTCTGACCACGGGAGTGTGTGTTGGGACGGTGTAGAGGAATAATCACTCTGTGTCTGACCCCGGGATTGTTTGATGGTACCGTGTAGCGGAATAATCACTCTGTGTCTGACCCCGGGAGTGTGTGATGGGACGGCGTGGAGGGAGATTCACTCTGTGTCTGACCCCGGGAGTGTTTGATGGGACCGTTTAGAGGAATAATCACTGTCTGTCTGACACACGGAGTGTTTGATGCTGCCGTGTAGAGGAATAATCACTCTGTTTCTGACCCCGGGAGTGTGTGATGGGCCGGCGTGTAGGGAGATTCACTCTGTGTCTGACCGCGGGTGAGTTTGATGGGAAGGTGTAGAGGAATAATCACTCTGTGTCTGACCCGGGAGTGTTTGATGGGACCGTGTAGAGGAATAATCTCTCTGTGTCTGACCCCGGGAGTGTGTAATGGGACGGTGTGGAGGGACATTAACTCTGTGTCTGACCCCGGGAGTGTCTGATGGGACCGTGTAGAGGAATAATCACTCTTTGTCTGACCCCGGGAGTGTGTGATGGGCCGGCGTGGAGGGAGATTCACTCTGTGTCTGACCCCGGGTGAGTTTGATGGGAAGGTGTAGAGGAATAATCACTCTGTGTCTGACCCCGGGAAAGTTTGATGGGACCGTGTAGAGGAATAATCACTCTGTGTCTGTCCCCGGGAGTGTGTGATGGGACGGTGTGGAGGGAGATTCACTGTGTCTGACCCCGGGAATGTTTGATGGGACCGTGTAGAGGAATAATCTCTCTGTGTCTGACCCGGGGAGTGTGTGATGGGACTGTGTGGAGGGAGATTAACTCTGTGTCTGTCCCCGGGAGAGTGTGATGGGCGGTGTAGAGGAATAATCACTCTGTGTCTGACCCAGGGAGTGTTTGATGGGAACGTGTAGAGGAATAATCACTCTGAGTCTGACCCCGGGAGTGTGTGTTGGGACGGTGTGGACGGAGATTCACTTTGTGTCTGACCCCGGGTGAGTTTGATGGGAAGGTGTAGAGGAATAATCACTCTGTGTCTGACCCCGGGAGAGTGTGATGTGCGGTGTAGAGGAATAATCACTCTGTGTCTGACCCCGGGTGAGTGTGATGTGCGGTGTAGAGGAATAATCACTCTGTGTCTGACCCAGGGAATTTGGACGGGACGGTGTGGAGGGAGATTCACTCTGTGTCTGACCCCGGGATTGTTTGATGGTACCGTGTAGCGGAATAATCACTCTGTGTCTGACCCCGGGAGTGTGTGATGGGACGGCGTGGAGGGAGATTCACTCTGTGTCTGACCCCGGGAGTGTGTGATGGGCCGGCCTGTAGGGAGATTCACTCTGTGACCGACCGCGGGTGAGTTTGATGGGAAGGTGTAGAGGAATAATCACTCTGTGTCTGACCCCGGGAGTGTTTGATGGGAACGTGCAGAGGAATAATCTCTCTGTGTCTGACCCCGGGAGTGTGTGATGGGACGGTGTGGAGGAATAATCACTCTGTGTCTGACCCCGGGAGAGTGTGATGTGCGGTGTAGAGGAATAATCACTCTGTGTCTGACCCAGGGAATTTGGACGGGACGGTGTGGAGGGAGATTCACTCGGTGTCTGACCCCGGGATTGTTTGATGGTACCGTGTAGCGGAATAATCACTCTGTGTCTGACCCCGGGAGTGTGTGATGGGACGGCGTGGAGGGAGATTCACTCTGTCTCTGACCCCGGGTGAGTTTGATGGGACGGTGTAGAGGAATAATCACTCTGTGTCTGACCCCGGGAGAGTTTGATGGGACCGTGTAGAGGAATAATCACTCTGTGTCTGACCCCGGGAGTGTGTGATGGGCCGGCGTGGAGGGAGATTCACTCTGTGTCTGACACCGGGTGAGTTTGATGGGAAGGTGTAGAGGAATAATCACTCTGTGTCTGACCCCGGGAGAGTGTGATGTGCGGTGTAGAGGAATAATCACTCTGTGTCTGACCCCGGGAGAGTGTGATGTGCGGTGTAGAGGAATAATCACTCTGTGTCTGACCCAGGGAATTTGGACGGGACGGTGTGGAGGGAGATTCACTCTGTGTCTGACCCCGGGAGTATTTGATGGGACCGTGTAGAGGAATAATCACTCTGAGTCTGACCCCGGGAGTGTGTGTTGGGACGGTGTAGAGGAATAATCACTCTGTGTCTGACCCCGGGATTGTTTGATGGTACCCTGTAGCGGAATAATCACTCTGTGTCTGACCCCGGGAGGGTGTGATGGGACGGCGTGGAGGGAGATTCACTCTGTGTCTGACCCCGGGAGTGTGTGATGGGCCGGCCTGTAGGGAGATTCACTCTGTGACCGACCGCGGGTGAGTTTGATGGGAAGGTGTAGAGGAATAATCACTCTGTGTCTGACCCCGGGAGTGTTTGATGGGAACGTGCAGAGGAATAATCTCTCTGTGTCTGACCCCGGGAGAGTGTGATGGGACGGTGTGGAGGGACATTAACTCTGTGTCTGACCCCAGGAGAGTGTGATGGGCGGTGTAGAGGAATAATCACTCTGAGTCTGACCCCGGGAGTGTGTGTTGGGACTGTGTGGACGGTGATTAACTCTGTGTCTGACCCCGGGAGAGTGTGATGTGACCGTGTAGAGGAATAATCACTCTGTGTCTGACCCCGGGAGTGTGTGATGGGACGGTGTGGAGGGAGATTCACTGTGTCTGACCCCGGGAGTGTTTGATGGGACCGTGCAGAGGAATAATCACTCTGTGTCTGACACCGGGAGTGTGTGATGGGCCGGCGTGGACGGAGATTCACTTTGTGTCTGACCCCGGGAGTGTTTGATGGGACCGTGTACAGGAATAATCTCTCTGTGTCTGACCGCAGGGAGTGTTTGATGGGACCGTGTAGAGGAATAATCACTCTGTGTCTGACCCCGGGAGTGTTTGATGGGACCGTGTAGAGGAATAATCACTCTGTGTCTGATCCCGGGAGTGTGTGATGGGCCGTGTAGAGTGAGATTCACTCTGTGTCTGACCCAGGGCGTGTGTGATGGGACAGTGTAGAGAAATAATCACTCTGTGTCTGACCCCGGGAGTGTGTGATGGGACGGTGTGGAGGGAGATTCACTCTGTGTCTGACCCCGGCTGAGTTTGTTGGGAAGGTGTAGAGGAATAATCACTCTGTGTCTGACCCCGGGAGAGTTTGATGGGACCGTGTAGAGGAATAATCTCTCTGTGTCTGACAACGGGAGTGTGTGATCGGACGGGGTGGAGGGAGATTAACTCTGTGTCTGACCCCGGGAGAGTGTGATGGGCGGTGTAGAGGAATAATCACTCTGTGTCTGACCCAGGGAATTTGGACGGGACGGTGTGGAGGGAGATTCACTCTGTGTCTGACCCCGGGAGTGTTTGATGGGACCGTTTAGAGGAATAATCAATGTCTGTCTGACAGACGGAGTGTTTGATGCTACCGTGTAGAGGAATAATCACTCTGTATCTGACCCCGGGTGTGTGTGATGGGCCGGCGTGGAGGGGGATTCACACTGTGTCTGACCCCGGGAGTGTTTGATGGGACCGTATAGAGGAATAATCACTCAGTGTCTGACCCCGGGAGTGTTTGATGGGACCGTTTAGAGGAATAATCACTCTGTGTCTGACCATTGGAGAGTGTGATGGGACGGTTTGGAGGGAGATTCACTGTGTGTCTGACCCCGGGAGTGAGTGATGGGCCGTGTAGAGGGAGATTCACTCTGTGTCTGACCCAGGGCGTGTGTGATGGGACAGTGTAGAGGAATAATCACTGTGTATCTGAACTCGGGAGTGTTTGATGGGACCGAGTAGAGGAATAATCACTCTGTGTCTGACCCAGGGAGTATGTGATGGGCCGGCGTTAAGGGAGATTCACTCTGTGTCTGACCCCGGGTGAGTTTGTTGGGAAGATGTAGAGGAATAATCACTCTGTGTCTGACCCCGGGAGTGTTTGATGGGACCGTGTAGAGGAATAATCTCTCTGTGTCTGACCCCGGGAGTGTGTGATGGGACGGTGTGGAGGGAGATTAACTCTGTGTCTGTCCCCGGGAGACTGTGATGGGCGGTGTAGAGGAATAATCACTCTGTGTCTGACCCAGGGAGTTTGTGACGGGACGGTGTGGAGGGAGATTCATTCTGTGTCTGACCCCGGGAGTGTTTGATGGGAACGTGTAGAGGTATAATCACTCTGAGTCTGACCCCGGGAGTGTGTGTTGGGACGGTGTGGACGGAGATTCACTTTGTGTCTGACCCCGGGAGTGTTTGATGTGACCGTGTAGAGGAATAATCACTCTGTGTCTGACCCCGGGAGTGTGTGATGTGCCGGCGTGGAGGGAGATTCACTCTGCGTCTGACCCCGGGTGAGTTTGATGGGAAGGTGTAGAGGAATAATCAGTCTGTGTCTGACCCCGGGAGTGTTTGATGGGACCGTGTAGAGGAATAATCTCTCTGTGTCTGACCCCGGGAGTGTGTGATGTGCCGGCGTGGAGGGAGATTCACTCTGCGTCTGACCCCGGGTGAGTTTGATGGGAAGGTGTAGAGGAATAATCAGTCTGTGTCTGACCCCGGGAGTGTTTGATGGGACCGTGTAGAGGAATAATCTCTCTGTGTCTGACCCCGGGAGTGTGCGATGGGACGGTGTGGAGGGACATTAACTCTGTGTCTGACCCCGGGAGTGTTTGATGGGACCGTGTAGAGGAATAATCACTCTGTGTCTGACCCCGGGAGTGTGTGATGGGCCGGCGTGGAGGGAGATTCACTCTGCCTCTGACCCCGGGTGAGTTTGATGGGAAGGTGTAGAGGAATAATCACTCTGTGTCTGACCCCGGGAGAGTTTGATGAGACCGTGTAGAGGAATAATCACTCTGTGTCTGACCCAGGGAATTTGGACGGGACGGTGTGGAGGGAGATTCACTCTGTGTCTGAAGGCGGGAGTGTTTGATGGGACCGTGTAGAGGAATAATCACTCTGAGTCTGACCCCGGGAGTGTGTGTTGGGACGGTGTAGAGGAATAATCACTCTGTGTCTGACCCCGGGATTGTTTGATGGTACCGTGTAGCGGAATAATCACTCTGTGTCTGACCCCGGGAGTGTGTGATGGGATGGCGTGGAGGGAGATTCACTCTGTGTCTGACCCCGGGAGTGTTTGATGGGACCGTTTAGAGGAATAATCACTCTGTGTCTGACCCCGGGAGAGTTTGATGGGACCGTGTAGAGGAATAATCACTCTGTGTCTGACCCCGGGAGTGTGTGATGGGCCGGCGTGGAGGGAGATTCACTCTGTGTCTGACCCCGGGTGAGTTTGATGGGAAGGTGTAGAGGAATAATCACTCTGTGTCTGACCCCGGGAGTGTGTGATCGGACGGTGTGGAGGGAGATTAACTCTGTGTCTGACACCCGGGAGAGTGTGATGTGCGGTGTAGAGGAATAATCACTCTGTGTCTGACCCAGGGAATTTGGACGGGACGGTGTGGAGGGAGATTCACTCTGTGTCTGACCCCGGGAGTGTTTGATGGGACCGTGTAGAAGAATAATCACTCTGAGTCTGACCACGGGAGTGTGTGTTGGGACGGTGTAGAGGAATAATCACTCTGTGTCTGACCCCTGGATAGTTTGATGGTACCGTGTAGCGGAATAATCACTCTGTGTCTGACCCCGGGAGTGTGTGATGGGACGGCGTGGAGGGAGATTCACTCTGTGTCTGACCCCGGGAGTGTTTGATGGGACCGTTTAGAGGAATAATCACTGTCTGTCTGACACACGGAGTGTTTGATGCTGCCGTGTAGATGAATAATCACTCTGTTTCTGACCCCGGAAGTGTGTGATGGGCCGGCGTGTAGGGAGATTCACTCTGTCTGACTGCGGGTGAGTTTGATGGGAAGGTGTAGAGGAATAATCACTCTGTGTCTGACCCCGGGAGTGTTTGATGGGACCGTGTAGAGGAATAATCTCTCTGTGTCTGACCCCGGGAGTGTGTGATGGGACGGTGTGGAGGGACATTAACTCTGTGTCTGACCCCGGGAGTGTCTGATGGGACCGTGTAGAGGAATAATCACTCTGTGTCTGACCCCGGGAGTGTGTGATGGGCCGGCGTGGAGTGAGATTCACTCTGTGTCTGACCCCGGGTGAGTTTGATGGGAAGGTGTAGAGGAATAATCACTCTGTGTCTGACCCCGGGAAAGTTTGATGGGACCGTGTAGAGGAATAATCACTCTGTGTCTGTCCCCGGGAGTGTGTGATGGGACGGTGTGGAGGGAGATTCACTGTGTCTGACCCCGGGAATGTTTGATGGGACCGTGTAGAGGAATAATCTCTCTGTGTCTGACCCGGGGAGTGTGTGATGGGACTGTGTGGAGGGAGATTAACTCTGTGTCTGTCCCCGGGAGAGTGTGATGGGCGGTGTAGAGGAATAATCACTCTGTGTCTGACCCAGGGAGTGTTTGATGGGAACGTGTAGAGGAATAATCACTCTGAGTCTGACCCCGGGAGTGTGTGTTGGGACGGTGCGGACGGAGATTCACTTTGTGTCTGACCCCGGGAGTGTTTGATGGGACCGTGTAGAGGAATAATCACTCTGTGTCTGACTCCGGGAGTGTGTGATGGGCCGGCGTGGAGGGTGATTCACTCTGTCTCTGACCCCGGGTGAGTTTGATGGGAAGGTGTAGAGGAATAATCACTCTGTGTCTGACCCCGGGAGAGTTTGATGGGACCGTGTAGAGGAATAATCACTCTGTGTCTGACCCCGAGAGTGTGTGATGGGCCGGCGTGGAGGGAGATTCACTCTGTGTCTGACACCGGGTGAGTTTGATGGGAAGGTGTAGAGGAATAATCACTCTGTGTCTGACCCCGGGAGAGTGTGATGTGCGGTGTAGAGGAATAATCACTCTGTGTCTGTCCCCGGGAGAGTGTGATGTGCGGTGTAGAGGAATAATCACTCTGTGTCTGACCCAATGAATTTGGACGGGACGGTGTGGAGGGAGATTCACTCTGTGTCTGTCCCCGGGAGTGTTTGATGGGACCGTGTAGAGGAATAATCACTCTGAGTCTGACCCCGGGAGTGTGTGTTGGGACGGTGTAGAGGAATAATCACTCTGTGTCTGACCCCGGGATTGTTTGATGGTACCGTGTAGCAGAATAATCACTCTGTGTCTGACCCCGGGAGTGTGTGATGGGACGGCGTGGAGGGAGATTCACTCTGTGTCTGACCCCGGGAGTGTGTGATGGGCCGGCGTGTAGGGAGATTCACTCTGTGTCTGACCGCGAGTGAGTTTGATGGGAAGGTGTAGAGGAATAATCACTCTGTGTCTGACCCCGGGAGTGTTTGATGGGACCGTGCAGAGGAATAATCTCTCTGTGTCTGACCCCGGGAGTGTGTGATGGGACGGTGTGGAGGGACATTAACTCTGTGTCTGTCCCCGGGAGAGAGTGATGGGCGGTGTAGAGGAATAATCACTCTGAGTCTGACCCCGGGAGTGTGTGTTGGGACGGTGTGGACGGTGATTAACTCTGTGTCTGACCCCGGGAGAGTGTGATGTGACCGTGTAGAGGAATAATCACTCTGTGTCTGACACCGGGAGTGTGTGATGGGACGGTGTGGAGGGAGATTCACTGTGTCTGACCCCGGGAGTGTTTGATGGGACCGTGTAGAGGAATAATCACTCTGTGTCTGACACCGGGAGTGTGTGATGGGCCGGCGTGGAGGGAGATTAACTCTGTGTCTGACCCCGGGAGAGTGTGATGGGCGGTGTAGAGGAATAATCACTCTGTGTCTGACCCAGGGAATTTGGACGGGACGGTGTGGAGGGAGATTCACTCTGTGTCTGACCCCGGGAGTGTTTGATGGGACCGTTTAGAGGAATAATCACTGTCTGTCTGACACACGGAGTGTTTGATGCTACCGTGTAGAGGAATAATCACTCTGTATCTGACCCCGGGAGTGTGTGATGGGCCGGCGTGGAGGGAGATTCACACTGTGTCTGACCCCGGGAGTGTTTGTTGGGGCCGTATAGAGGAATAATCACTCTGTGTCTGACCCCGGGAGTGTTTGATGGGACCGTTTAGAGGAATAATCACTCTGTGTCTGACCATTGGAGTGTGTGATGGGACGGTTTGGAGGGAGATTCACTGTGTGTCTGACCCCGGGAGTGAGTGATGGGCCGTGTAGAGGGAGATTCACTCTGTGTCTGAACCCGGGAGTGTTTGATGGGACCGAGTAGAGGAATAATCACTCTGTGTCTGACCCAGGGAGTATGTGATGGGACGGTGTGGAGGGAGATTCACTGTGTCTGACCCCGGGAATGTTTGATGGGACCGTGTAGAGGAATAATCTCTCTGTGTCTGACCCCGGGAGTGTGTGATGGGACGGTGTGGAGGGAGATTAACTCTGTGTCTGTCCCCGGGAGAGTGTGATGGGCGGTGTAGAGGAATAATCACTCTGTGTCTGACCCAGGGAGTGTTTGATGGGAACGTGTAGAGGAATAATCACTCTGAGTATGACCCCGGGAGTGTGTGTTGGGACGGTGTGGACGGAGATTCACTTTGTGTCTGACCCCGGGATTGTTTGATGGGACCGTGTAGAGGAATAATCACTCTGTGTCTGACCCCGGGAGTGTGTGATGGAACGGTGTGGAGGGAGATTCACTGTGTCTGACCCCGGGAGTGTTTGATGGGACCGTGTAGAGGAATAATCACTCTGTGTCTGACTCCGGGAGTGTGTGATGGGCCGGCGTGGAGGGAGATTCACTCTGTCTCTGACCCCGGGTGAGTTTGATGGGAAGGTGTAGAGGAATAATCACTCTCTGTCTGACCCCGGGAGAGTTTGATGGGACCGTGCAGAGGAATAATCACTCTGTGTCTGACCCCGGGAGTGTGTGATGGGCCGGCGTGGAGGGAGATTCACTGTGTCTGACCCCGGGTGAGTTTGATGGGAAGGTGTAGAAGAATAATCACTCTGTGTCTGACCCCGGGAGAGTGTGATGTGCGGTGTAGAGGAATAATCACTCTGTGTCTGACCCCGGGAGAGTGTGATGTGCGGTGTAGAGGAATAATCACTCTGTGTCTGACCCAGGGAATTTGGACGGGACGGTGTGGAGGGAGATTCACTCTGTGTCTGACCCCGGGAGTGTTTGATGGGACCGTTTAGAGGAATAATCAATGTCTGTCTGACACACGGAGTGTTTGATGCTACCGTGTAGAGGAATAATCGCTCTGTATCTGACCCCGGGTGTGTTTGATGGGCCGGCGTGGAGGGGGATTCACACTGTGTCTGACCCCGGGAGTGTTTGATGGGACCGTATAGAGGAATAATCACTCTGTGTCTGACCCCGGGAGTGTTTGATGGGACCGTTTAGAGGAATAATCACTCTGTGTCTGTCCATTGGAGAGTGTGATGGGACGGTTTGGAGGGAGATTCACTGTGTGTCTGACCCCGGGAGTGAGTGATGGGCCGTGTAGAGGGAGATTCACTCTGTGTCTGACCCAGGGCGTGTGTGATGGGACAGTGTAGAGAAATAATCACTGTGTGTCTGAACTCGGGAGTGTTTGATGGGACCGAGTAGAGGAATAATCACTCTGTCTGACCCAGGGAGTATGTGATGGGCCGGCGTTAAGGGAGATTCACTCTGTGTCTGACACCGGGTGAGTTTGATGGGAAGATGTAGAGGAATAATCACTCTGTGTCTGACCCCGGGAGTGTTTGATGGGACCGTGTAGAGGAATAATCTCTCTGTGTCTGACCCCGGGATTGTGTGATGGGACGGTGTGGAGGGAGATTAACTCTGTGTCTGTCCCCGGGAGACTGTGATGGACGGTGTAGAGGAATAATCACTCTGTGTCTGACCCAGGGAGTTTGTGAAGGGACGGTGTGGAGGGAGATTCATTCTGTGTCTGACCCCGGGAGTGTTTGATGGGAACGTGTAGAGGTATAATCACTCTGAGTCTGACCCCGGCAGTGTGTGTTGGGACGGTCTGGACGGATATTCACTTTGTGTCTGACCCCGGGAGTGTTTGATGTGACCGTGTAGAGGAATAATCACACTGTGTCTGACCCCGGGAGTGTGTGATGTGCCGGCGTGGAGGGAGATTCACTCTGCGTCTGACCCCGGGTGAGTTTGATGGGAAGGTGTAGAGGAATAATCAGTCTGTGTCTGACCCCGGGAGTGTTTGATGGGACCGTGTAGAGGAATAATCTCTCTGTGTCTGACCCCGGGAGTGTGTGATGGGACGGTGTGGAGGGACATTAACTCTGTGTCTGACCCCGGGAGTGTTTGATGGGACCGTGTAGAGGAATAACACTCTGTGTCTGACCCCGGGAGTGTGTGATGGGCCGGCGTGTAGGGAGATTCACTCTGTCTCTGACCCCGGGTGAGTTTGATGGGAAGGTGTAGAGGAATAATCACTCTGTGTCTGACCCCGGGAGAGTTTGATGAGACCGTGTAGAGGAATAATCACTCTGTGTCTGACCCAGGGAATTTGGACGGGACGGTGTGGAGGGAGATTCACTCTGTGTCTGAAGGCGGGAGTGTTTGATGGGACCGTGTAGAGGAATAATCACTCTGAGTCTGACCCCGGGAGTGTGTGTTGGGACGGTGTAGAGGAATAATCACTCTGTGTCTGACCCCGGGATTGTTTGATGGTACCGTGTAGCCGAATAATCACTCTGTGTCTGACCCCGGGAGTGTGTGATGGGATGGCGTGGAGGGAGATTCACTCTGTGTCTGACCCCGGGAGTGTTTGATGGGACCGTTTAGAGGAATAATCACTCTGTGTCTGACCCCGGGAGAGTTTGATGGGACCGTGTAGAGGAATAATCACTCTGTGTCTGACCCCGGGAGTGTGTGATGGGCCGGCGTGGAGGGAGATTCACTCTGTGTCTGACCCCGGGTGAGTTTGATGGGAAGGTGTAGAGGAATAATCACTCTGTGTCTGACCCCGGGAGTGTGTGATCGGACGGTGTGGAGGGAGATTAACTCTGTGTCTGACCCCCGGGAGAGTGTGATGTGCGGTGTAGAGGAATAATCACTCTGTGTCTGACCCAGGGAATTTGGACGGGACGGTGTGGAGGGAGATTCACTCTGTGTCTGACCCCGGGAGTGTTTGATGGGACCGTGTAGAGGAATAATCACTCTGAGTCTGACCACGGGAGTGTGTGTTGGGACGGTGTAGAGGAATAATCACTCTGTGTCTGACCCCGGGATTGTTTGATGGTACCGTGTAGCGGAATAATCACTCTGTGTCTGACCCCGGGAGTGTGTGATGGGACGGCGTGGAGGGAGATTCACTCTGTGTCTGACCCCGGGAGTGTTTGATGGGACCGTTTAGAGGAATAATCACTGTCTGTCTGACACACGGAGTGTTTGATGCTGCCGTGTAGAGGAATAATCACTCTGTTTCTGACCCCGGGAGTGTGTGATGGGCCGGCGTGTAGGGAGATTCAATCTGTGTCTGACCGCGGGTGAGTTTGATGGGAAGGTGTAGAGGAATAATCACTCTGTGTCTGACCCCGGGAGTGTTTGATGGGACCGTGTAGAGGAATAATCTCTCTGTGTCTGACCCCGGGAGTGTGTAATGGGACGGTGTGGAGGGACATTAACTCTGTGTCTGACCCCGGGAGTGTCTGATGGGACCGTGTAGAGGAATAATCACTCTTTGTCTGACCCCGGGAGTGTGTGATGGGCCGGCGTGGAGGGAGATTCACTCTGTGTCTGACCCCGGGTGAGTTTGATGGGAAGGTGTAGAGGAATAATCACTCTGTGTCTGACCCCGGGAAAGTTTGATGGGACCGTGTAGAGGAATAATCACTATGTGTCTGTCCCCGGGAGTGTGTGATGGGACGGTGTGGAGGGAGATTCACTGTGTCTGACCCCGGGAATGTTTGATGGGACCGTGTAGAGGAATAATCTCTCTGTGTCTGACCCGGGGAGTGTGTGATGGGACTGTGTGGAGGGAGATTAACTCTGTGTCTGTCCCCGGGAGAGTGTGATGGGCGGTGTAGAGGAATAATCACTCTGTGTCTGACCCAGGGAGTGTTTGATGGGAACGTGTAGAGGAATAATCACTCTGAGTCTAACCCCGGGAGTGTGTGTTGGGACGGTGTGGACGGAGATTCACTTTGTGTCTGACCCCGGGTGAGTTTGATGGGAAGGTGTAGAGGAATAATCACTCTGTGTCTGACCCCGGGAGAGTGTGATGTGCGGTGTAGAGGAATAATCACTCTGTGTCTGACCCCGGGTGAGTGTGATGTGCGGTGTAGAGGAATAATCACTCTGTGTCTGACCCAGGGAATTTGGACGGGACGGTGTGGAGGGAGATTCACTCTGTGTCTGACCCCGGGATTGTTTGATGGTACCGTGTAGCGGAATAATCACTCTGTGTCTGACCCCGGGAGTGTGTGATGGGACGGCGTGGAGGGAGATTCACTCTGTGTCTGACCCCGGGAGTGTGTGATGGGCCGGCCTGTAGGGAGATTCACTCTGTGACCGACCGCGGGTGAGTTTGATGGGAAGGTGTAGAGGAATAATCACTCTGTGTCTGACCCCGGGAGTGTTTGATGGGAACGTGCAGAGGAATAATCTCTCTGTGTCTGACCCCGGGAGTGTGTGATGGGACGGTGTGGAGGAATAATCACTCTGTGTCTGACCCCGGGAGAGTGTGATGTGCGGTGTAGAGGAATAATCACTCTGTGTCTGACCCAGGGAATTTGGACGGGACGGTGTGGAGGGAGATTCACTCTGTGTCTGACCCCGGGATTGTTTGATGGTACCGTGTAGCGGAATAATCACTCTGTGTCTGACCCCGGGAGTGTGTGATGGGACGGCGTGGAGGGAGATTCACTCTGTGTCTGACCCCGGGAGTGTGTGATGGGCCGGCGTGGAGGGTGATTCACTCTGTCTCTGACCCCGGGTGAGTTTGATGGGACGGTGTAGAGGAATAATCACTCTGTGTCTGACCCCGGGAGAGTTTGATGGGACCGTGTAGAGGAATAATCACTCTGTGTCTGACCCCGGGAGTGTGTGATGGGCCGGCGTGGAGGGAGATTCACTCTGTGTCTGACACCGGGTGAGTTTGATGGGAAGGTGTAGAGGAATAATCACTCTGTGTCTGACCCCGGGAGAGTGTGATGTGCGGTGTAGAGGAATAATCACTCTGTGTCTGACCCCGGGAGAGTGTGATGTGCGGTGTAGAGGAATAATCACTCTGTGTCTGACCCAGGGAATTTGGACGGGACGGTGTGGAGGGAGATTCACTCTGTGTCTGACCCCGGGAGTATTTGATGGGACCGTGTAGAGGAATAATCACTCTGAGTCTGACCCCGGGAGTGTGTGTTGGGACGGTGTAGAGGAATAATCACTCTGTGTCTGACCCCGGGATTGTTTGATGGTACCCTGTAGCGGAATAATCACTCTGTGTCTGACCCCGGGAGTGTGTGATGGGACGGCGTGGAGGGAGATTCACTCTGTGTCTGACCCCGGGAGTGTGTGATGGGCCGGCCTGTAGGGAGATTCACTCTGTGACCGACCGCGGGTGAGTTTGATGGGAAGGTGTAGAGGAATAATCACTCTGTGTCTGACCCCGGGAGTGTTTGATGGGAACGTGCAGAGGAATAATCTCTCTGTGTCTGACCCCGGGAGTGTGTGATGGGACGGTGTGGAGGGACATTAACTCTGTGTCTGACCCCAGGAGAGTGTGATGGGCGGTGTAGAGGAATAATCACTCTGAGTCTGACCCCGGGAGTGTGTGTTGGGACTGTGTGGACGGTGATTAACTCTGTGTCTGACCCCGGGAGAGTGTGATGTGACCGTGTAGAGGAATAATCACTCTGTGTCTGACCCCGGGAGTGTGTGATGGGACGGTGTGGAGGGAGATTCACTGTGTCTGACCCCGGGAGTGTTTGATGGGACCGTGCAGAGGAATAATCACTCTGTGTCTGACACCGGGAGTGTGTGATGGGCCGGCGTGGACGGAGATTCACTTTGTGTCTGACCCCGGGAGTGTTTGATGGGACCGTGTACAGGAATAATCTCTCTGTGTCTGACCGCAGGGAGTGTTTGATGGGACCGTGTAGAGGAATAATCACTCTGTGTCTGACCCCGGGAGTGTTTGATGGGACCGTGTAGAGGAATAATCACTCTGTGTCTGATCCCGGGAGTGTGTGATGGGCCGTGTAGAGTGAGATTCACTCTGTGTCTGACCCAGGGCGTGTGTGATGGGACAGTGTAGAGAAATAATCACTCTGTGTCTGACCCCGGGAGTGTGTGATGGGACGGTGTGGAGGGAGATTCACTCTGTGTCTGACACCGGGTGAGTTTGATGGGAAGGTGTAGAGGAATAATCACTCTGTGTCTGACCCCGGGAGAGTGTGATGTGCGGTGTAGAGGAATAATCACTCTGTGTCTGTCCCCGGGAGAGTGTGATGTGCGGTGTAGAGGAATAATCACTCTGTGTCTGACCCAGGGAATTTGGACGGGACGGTGTGGAGGGAGATTCACTCTGTGTCTGTCCCCGGGAGTGTTTGATGGGACCGTGTAGAGGAATAATCACTCTGAGTCTGACCCCGGGAGTGTGTGTTGGGACGGTGTAGAGGAATAATCACTCTGTGTCTGACCCCGGGATTGTTTGATGGTACCGTGTAGCAGAATAATCACTCTGTGTCTGACCCCGGGAGTGTGTGATGGGACGGCGTGGAGGGAGATTCACTCTGTGTCTGACCCCGGGAGTGTGTGATGGGCCGGCGTGTAGGGAGATTCACTCTGTGTCTGACCGCGAGTGAGTTTGATGGGAAGGTGTAGAGGAATAATCACTCTGTGTCTGACCCCGGGAGTGTTTGATGGGACCGTGCAGAGGAATAATCTCTCTGTGTCTGACCCCGGGAGTGTGTGATGGGACGGTGTGGAGGGACATTAACTCTGTGTCTGTCCCCGGGAGAGAGTGATGGGCGGTGTAGAGGAATAATCACTCTGAGTCTGACCCCGGGAGTGTGTGTTGGGACGGTGTGGACGGTGATTAACTCTGTGTCTGACCCCGGGAGAGTGTGATATGACCGTGTAGAGGAATAATCACTCTGTGTCTGACCCCGGGAGTGTGTGATGGGACGGTGTGGAGGGAGATTCACTGTGTCTGACCCCGGGAGTGTTTGATGGGACCGTGTAGAGGAATAATCACTCTGTGTCTGACACCGGGAGTGTGTGATGGGCCGGCGTGGAGGGAGATTAACTCTGTGTCTGACCCCGGGAGAGTGTGATGGGCGGTGTAGAGGAATAATCACTCTGTGTCTGACCCAGGGAATTTGGACGGGACGGTGTGGAGGGAGATTCACTCTGTGTCTGACCCCGGGAGTGTTTGATGGGACCGTTTAGAGGAATAATCACTGTCTGTCTGACACACGGAGTGTTTGATGCTACCGTGTCGAGGAATAATCACTCTGTATCTGACCCCGGGAGTGTGTGATGGGCCGGCGTGGAGGGAGATTCACACTGTGTCTGACCCCGGGAGTGTTTGTTGGGGCCGTATAGAGGAATAATCACTCTGTGTCTGACCCCGGGAGTGTTTGATGGGACCGTTTAGAGGAATAATCACTCTGTGTCTGACCATTGGAGTGTGTGATGGGACGGTTTGGAGGGAGATTCACTGTGTGTCTGACCCCGGGAGTGAGTGATGGGCCGTGTAGAGGGAGATTCACTCTGTGTCTGAACCCGGGAGTGTTTGATGGGACCGAGTAGAGGAATAATCACTCTGTGTCTGACCCAGGGAGTATGTGATGGGCCGGCGTTAAGGGAGATTCACTCTGTGTCTGACCCCGGGTGAGTTTGATGGGAAGGTGTAGAGGAATAATCACTCTGTGTCTGACCCCGGGAGTGTCTGATGGGACCGTGTAGAGGAATAATCTCTCTGTGTCTGACCCCGGGAGTGTGTGATGGGACGGGGTGGAGGGAGATTAACTCTGTGTCTGACCCCGGGAGACTGTGATGGGCGGTGTAGAGGAATAATCACTCTGTGTCTGACCCAGGGAGTTTGTGACGGGACGGTGTGGAGGGAGATTCACTCTGTGTCTGACCCCGGGAGTGTTTGATGGGAACGTGTAGAGGTATAATCACTCTGAGTCTGACCCCGGGAGTGTGTGTTGGGACGGTGTGGACGGAGATTCACTTTGTGTCTGACCCCGGGATTGTTTGATGTGACCGTGTAGAGGAATGATCACACTGTGTCTGACCCCGGGAGTGTGTGATGTGCCGGCGTGGAGGGAGATTCACTCTGTGTCTGACCCCGGGTGAGTTTGATGGGAAGGTCTCGAGGAATAATCAGTCTGTGTCTGACCCCGGGAGTGTTTGATGGGACCGTGTAGAGGAATAATCTCTCTGTGTCTGACCCCGGGAGTGTGTGATGGGACGGTGTGGAGGGACATTAACTCTGTGTCTGACCCCGGGAGTGTTTGATGGGACCGTGTAGAGGAATAATCACTCTGTGTCTGACCCCGGGAGTGTGTGATGGGCCGGCGTGGAGGGAGATTCACTCTGTGTCTGACCCCGGGTGAGTTTGATGGGAAGGTGTAGAGGAATAATCACTCTGTGTCTGACCCCGGGAAAGTTTGATGGGACCGTGTAGAGGAATAATCACTCTGTCTGTCCCCGGGAGTGTGTGATGGGACGGTGTGGAGGGAGATTCACTGTGTCTGACCCCGGGAATGTTTGATGGGACCGTGTAGAGGAATAATCTCTCTGTGTCTGACCCCGGGAGTGTGTGATGGGACGGTGTGGAGGGAGATTAACTCTGTGTCTGTCCCCGGGAGAGTGTGATGGGCGGTGTAGAGGAATAATCACTCTGTGTCTGACCCAGGGAGTGTTTGATGGAAACGTGTAGAGGAATAATCACTCTGAGTCTGACCCCGGGAGTGTGTGTTGGGACGGTGTGGACGGAGATTCACTTTGTGTCTGACCCCGGGAGTGTTTGATGGGACCGTGTAGAGGAATAATCACTCTGTGTCTGTCCCCGGGAGAGTGTGATGTGCGGTGTAGAGGAATAATCACTCTGTGTCTGTCCCCGGGAGAGTGTGATGTGCGGTGTAGAGGAATAATCACTCTGTGTCTGACCCCGGGAGTGTGTGTTGGGACGGTGTAGAGGAATAATCACTCTGTGTCTGACCCCGGGATTGTTTGATGGTACCGTGTAGCAGAATAATCACTCTGTGTCTGACCCCGGGAGTGTGTGATGGGACGGCGTGGAGGGAGATTCACTCTGTGTCTGACCCCGGGAGTGTGTGATGGGCCGGCGTGTAGGGAGATTCACTCTGTGTCTGACCGCGGGTGAGTTTGATGGGAAGGTGTAGAGGAATAATCACTCTGTGTCTGACCCCGGGAGTGTTTGATGGGACCGTGCAGAGGAATAATCTCTCTGTGTCTGACCCCGGGAGTGTGTGATGGGACGGTGTGGAGGGACATTAACTCTGTGTCTGTCCCCGGGAGAGTGTGATGGGCGGTGTAGAGGAATAATCACTCTGAGTCTGACCCCGGGAGTGTGTGTTGGGACGGTGTGGACGGTGATTAACTCTGTGTCTGACCCCGGGAGAGTGTGATGTGACCGTGTAGAGGAATAATCACTCTGTGTCTGACCCCGGGATTGTGTGATGGGACGGTGTGGAGGGAGATTCACTGTGTCTGACCCCGGGAGTGTTTGATGGGACCGTGTAGAGGAATAATCACTCTGTGTCTGACACCGGGAGTGTGTGATGGGCCGGCGTGGAGGGAGATTCACTGTGTCTGACCCCGGGAATGTTTGATGGGACCGTGTAGAGGAATAATCTCTCTGTGTCTGACCCCGGGAAAGGTTGATGGGACCGTGTAGAGGAATAATCACTCTGTGTCTGTCCCCGGGAGTGTGTGATGGGACGGTGTGGAGGGAGATTCACTGTGTCTGACCCCGGGAATGTTTGATGGGACCGTGTAGAGGAATAATCTCTCTGTGTCTGACCCCGGGAGTGTGTGATGGGACGGTGTGGAGGGAGATTAACTCTGTGTCTGTCCCCGGGAGAGTGTGATGGGCGGTGTAGAGGAATAATCACTCTGTGTCTGACCCAGGGAGTGTTTGATGGAAACGTGTAGAGGAATAATCACTCTGAGTCTGACCCCGGGAGTGTGTGTTGGGACTGTGTGGACGGAGATTCACTTTGTGTCTGACCCCGGGAGTGTTTGATGGGACCGTGTAGAGGAATAATCACTCTGTGTCTGTCCCCGGGAGAGTGTGATGTGCGGTGTAGAGGAATAATCACTCTGTGTCTGTCCCCGGGAGAGTGTGATGTGCGGTGTAGAGGAATAATCACTCTGTGTCTGACCCCGGGAGTGTGTGTTGGGACGGTGTAGAGGAATAATCACTCTGTGTCTGACCCCGGGATTGTTTGATGGTACCGTGTAGCAGAATAATCACTCTGTGTCTGACCCCGGGAGTGTGTGATGGGACGGCGTGGAGGGAGATTCACTCTGTGTCTGACCCCGGGAGTGTGTGATGGGCCGGCGTGTAGGGAGATTCACTCTGTGTCTGACCGCGGGTGAGTTTGATGGGAAGGTGTAGAGGAATAATCACTCTGTGTCTGACCCCGGGAGTGTTTGATGGGACCGTGCAGAGGAATAATCTCTCTGTGTCTGACCCCGGGAGTGTGTGATGGGACGGCGTGGAGGGAGATTCACTCTGTGTCTGACCCCGGGAGTGTGTGATGGGACGGCGTGGAGGGAGATTCACTCTGTGTCTGACCCCGGGAGTGTGTGATGGGCCGGCGTGTAGGGAGATTCACTCTGTGTCTGACCGCGGGTGAGTTTGATGGGAAGGTGTAGAGGAATAATCACTCTGAGTCTGACCCCGGGAGTGTGTGTTGGGACGGTGTGGACGGAGATTCACTTTGTGTCTGACCCCGGGAGTGTTTGATGGGACCGTGTAGAGGAATAATCACTCTGTGTCTGTCCCCGGGAGAGTGTGATGTGCGGTGTAGAGGAATAATCACTCTGTGTCTGTCCCCGGGAGAGTGTGATGTGCGGTGTAGAGGAATAATCACTCTGTGTCTGACCACGGGAGTGTGTGTTGGGACGGTGTAGAGGAATAATCACTCTGTGTCTGACCCCGGGATTGTTTGATGGTACCGTGTAGCAGAATAATCACTCTGTGTCTGACCCCGGGAGTGTGTGATGGGACGGCGTGGAGGGAGATTCACTCTGTGTCTGACCCCGGGAGTGTGTGATGGGCCGGCGTGTAGGGAGATTCACTCTGTGTCTGACCGCGGGTGAGTTTGATGGGAAGGTGTAGAGGAATAATCACTCTGTGTCTGACCCCGGGAGTGTTTGATGGGACCGTGCAGAGGAATAATCTCTCTGTGTCTGACCCCGGGAGTGTGTGATGGGACGGTGTGGAGGGACATTAACTCTGTGTCTGTCCCCGGGAGAGTGTGATGGGCGGTGTAGAGGAATAATCACTCTGAGTCTGACCCCGGCAGTGTGTGTTGGGACGGTGTGGACGGTGATTAACTCTGTGTCTGACCCCGGGAGATTGTGATGTGACCGTGTAGAGGAATAATCACTCTGTGTCTGACCCCGGGAGTGTGTGATGGGACGGTGTGGAGGGAGATTCACTTTGTCTGACCCCGGGAGTGTTTGATGGGACCGTGTAGAGGAATAATCACTCTGTGTCTGACCCCGGGAGTGTGTGATGGGACGGTGTGGAGGGAGATTAACTCTGTGTCTGTCCCCGGGAGAGTGTGATGGGCGGTGTAGAGGAATAATCACTCTGTGTCTGACCCAGGGAGTGTTTGATGGAAACGTGTAGAGGAATAATCACTCTGAGTCTGACCCCGGGAGTGTGTGTTGGGACGGTGTGGACGTAGATTCACTTTGTGTCTGACCCCGGGAGTGTTTGATGGGACCGTGTAGAGGAATAATCACTCTGTGTCTGTCCCCGGGAGAGTGTGATGTGCGGTGTAGAGGAATAATCACTCTGTGTCTGTCCCCGGGAGAGTGTGATGTGCGGTGTAGAGGAATAATCACTCTGTGTCTGACCCAGGGAATTTGGACGGGACGGTGTGGAGGGAGATTCACTCTGTGTCTGTCCCCGGGAGTGTTTGATGGGACCGTGTAGAGGAATAATCACTCTGAGTCTGACCCCGGGAGTGTGTGTTGGGACGGTGTAGAGGAATAATCACTCTGTGTCTGACCCCGGGATTGTTTGATGGTACCGTGTAGCAGAATAATCACTCTGTGTCTGACCCCGGGAGTGTGTGATGGGACGGCGTGGAGGGAGATTCACTCTGTGTCTGACCCCGGGAGTGTGTGATGGGCCGGCGTGTAGGGAGATTCACTCTGTGTCTGACCGCGGGTGAGTTTGATGGGAAGGTGTAGAGGAATAATCACTCTGTGTCTGACCCCGGGAGTGTTTGATGGGACCGTGCAGAGGAATAATCTCTCTGTGTCTGACCCCGGGAGTGTGTGATGGGACGGTGTGGAGGGACATTAACTCTGTGTCTGTCCCCGGGAGAGTGTGATGGGCGGTGTAGAGGAATAATCACTCTGAGTCTGACCCCGGGAGTGTGTGTTGGGACGGTGTGGACGGTGATTAACTCTGTGTCTGACCCCGGGAGAGTGTGATGTGACCGTGTAGAGGAATAATCACACTGTGTCTGACCCCGGGAGTGTGTGATGGGACGGTGTGGAGGGAGATTCACTGTGTCTGACCCCGGGAGTGTTTGATGGGACCGTGTAGAGGAATAATCACTCTGTGTCTGACCATTAGAGTGTGTGATGGGACGGTTTGGAGGGAGATTCACTGTGTGTCTGACCCCGGGAGTGAGTGATGGGCCGTGTAGAGGGAGATTCACTCTGTGTCTGAACCCGGGAGTGTTTGATGGGACCGAGTAGAGGAATAATCACTCTGTGTCTGACCCAGGGAGTATGTGATGGGCCGGCGTTAAGGGAGATTCACTCTGTGTCTGACCCCGGGAGTGTCTGATGGGACCGTGTAGAGGAATAATCTCTCTGTGTCTGACCCCGGGAGTGTGTGATGGGACGGTGTGGAGGGAGATTAACTCTGTGTCTGACCCCGGGAGACTGTGATGGGCGGTGTAGAGGAATAATCACTCTGTGTCTGACCCAGGGAGTTGGTGACGGGACGGTGTGGAGGGAGATTCACTCTGTGTCTGACCCCGGGAGTGTTTGAATGGAACGTGTAGAGGTATAATCACTCTGAGTCTGACCCCGGGAGTGTGTGTTGGGACGGTGTGGACGGAGATTCACTTTGTGTCTGACCCCGGGAGTGTTTGATGTGACCGTGTAGAGGAATGATCACACTGTTGCTGACCCCGGGAGTGTGTGATGTGCCGGCGTGGAGGGAGATTCACTCTGTGTCTGACCCCGGGTGAGTTTGATGGGAAGGTCTCGAGGAATAATCAGTCTGTGTCTGACCCCGGGAGTGTTTGATGGGACCGTGTAGAGGAATAATCTCTCTGTGTCTGACCCCGGGAGTGTGTGATGGGACGGTGTGGAGGGACATTAACTCTGTGTCTGACCCCGGGAGTGTGTGTTGGGACGGTGTGGACGTAGATTCACTTTGTGTCTGACCCCGGGAGTGTTTGATGGGACCGTGTAGAGGAATAATCACTCTGTGTCTGTCCCCGGGAGAGTGTGATGTGCGGTGTAGAGGAATAATCACTCTGTGTCTGTCCCCGGGAGAGTGTGATGTGCGGTGTAGAGGAATAATCACTCTGTGTCTGACCCAGGGAATTTGGACGGGACGGTGTGGAGGGAGATTCACTCTGTGTCTGTCCCCGGGAGTGTTTGATGGGACCGTGTAGAGGAATAATCACTCTGAGTCTGACCCCGGGAGTGTGTGTTGGGACGGTGTAGAGGAATAATCACTCTGTGTCTGACCCCGGGATTGTTTGATGGTACCGTGTAGCAGAATAATCACTCTGTGTCTGACCCCGGGAGTGTGTGATGGGACGGCGTGGAGGGAGATTCACTCTGTGTCTGACCCCGGGAGTGTGTGATGGGCCGGCGTGTAGGGAGATTCACTCTGTGTCTGACCGCGGGTGAGTTTGATGGGAAGGTGTAGAGGAATAATCACTCTGTGTCTGACCCCGGGAGTGTTTGATGGGACCGTGCAGAGGAATAATCTCTCTGTGTCTGACCCCGGGAGTGTGTGATGGGACGGTGTGGAGGGACATTAACTCTGTGTCTGTCCCCGGGAGAGTGTGATGGGCGGTGTAGAGGAATAATCACTCTGAGTCTGACCCCGGGAGTGTGTGTTGGGACGGTGTGGACGGTGATTAACTCTGTGTCTGACCCCGGGAGAGTGTGATGTGACCGTGTAGAGGAATAATCACACTGTGTCTGACCCCGGGAGTGTGTGATGGGACGGTGTGGAGGGAGATTCACTGTGTCTGACCCCGGGAGTGTTTGATGGGACCGTGTAGAGGAATAATCACTCTGTGTCTGACACCGGGAGTGTGTGATGGGCCGGCGTGGAGGGAGATTAACTCTGTGTCTGACCCCGGGAGAGTGTGATGGGCGGTGTAGAGGAATAATCACTCTGTGTCTGACCCAGGGAATTTGGACGGGACGGTGTGGAGGAATAATCACTCTGTATCTGACCCCGGGAGTGTGTGATGGGCCGGCGTGGAGGGAGATTCACACTGTGTCTGACCCCGGGAGTGTTTGAAGGGGCCGTATAGAGGAATAATCACTCTGTGTCTGACCCCGGGAGTGTTTGATGGGACCGTTTAGAGGAATAATCACTCTGTGTCTGACCATTAGTGTGTGTGATGGGACTGTTTGGAGGGAGATTCACTGTGTGTCTGACCCCGGGAGTGAGTGATGGGCCGTGTAGAGGGAGATTCACTCTGTGTCTGAACCCGGGAGTGTTTGATGGGACCGAGTAGAGGAATAATCACTCTGTGTCTGACCCAGGGAGTATGTGATGGGCCGGCGTTAAGGGAGATTCACTCTGTGTCTGACCCCGGGAGTGTCTGATGGGACCGTGTAGAGGAATAATCTCTCTGTGTCTGACCCAGGGAGTTTGTGACGGGACGGTGTGGAGGGAGATTCACTCTGTGTCTGACCCCGGGAGTGTTTGATGGGAACGTGTAGAGGTATAATCACTCTGAGTCTGACCCCGGGAGTGTGTGTTGGGACGGTGTGGACGGAGATTCACTTTGTGTCTGACCCCGGGAGTGTTTGATGTGACCGTGTAGAGGAATGATCACACTGTGTCTGACCCCGGGAGTGTGTGATGTGCCGGCGTGGAGGGAGATTCACTCTGTGTCTGACCCCGGGTGAGTTTGATGGGAAGGTCTCGAGGAATAATCAGTCTGTGTCTGACCCCGGGAGTGTTTGATGGGACCGTGTAGAGGAATAATCTCTCTGTGTCTGACCCCGGGAGTGTGTGATGGGACGGTGTGGAGGGACATTAACTCTGTGTCTGAACCCGGGAGTGTTTGATGGGACCGTGTAGAGGAATAATCACTCTGTGTCTGACCCCGGGAGTGTGTGATGGGCCGGCGTGGAGGGAGATTCACTCTGTGTCTGACCCCGGGTGAGTTTGATGGGAAGGTGTAGAGGAATAATCACTCTGTGTCTGACCCCGGGAAAGTTTGATGGGACCGTGTAGAGGAATAATCACTCTGTGTCTGTCCCCGGGAGTGTGTGATGGGACGGTGTGGAGGGAGATTCACTGTGTCTGACCCCGGGAATGTTTGATGGGACCGTGTAGAGGAATAATCTCTCTGTGTCTGACCCCGGGAGTGTGTGATGGGACGGTGTGGAGGGAGATTAACTCTGTGTCTGTCCCCGGGAGAGTGTGATGGGCGGTGTAGAGGAATAATCACTCTGTGTCTGACCCAGGGAGTGTTTGATGGGAACGTGTAGAGGAATAATCACTCTGAGTCTGACCCCGGGAGTGTGTGTTGGGACGGTGTGGACGGAGATTCACTTTGTGTCTGACCCCGGGAGTGTTTGATGGGACCGTGTAGAGGAATAATCACTCTGTGTCTGTCCCCGGGAGAGTGTGATGTGCGGTGTAGAGGAATAATCACTCTGTGTCTGACCCAGGGAATTTGGACGGGACGGTGTGGAGGGAGATTCACTCTGTGTCTGTCCCCGGGAGTGTTTGATGGGACCGTGTAGAGGAATAATCACTCTGAGTCTGACCCCGGGAGTGTGTGTTGGGACGGTGTAGAGGAATAATCACTCTGTGTCTGACCCCGGGATTGTTTGATGGTACCGTGTAGCAGAATAATCACTCTGTGTCTGACCCCGGGAGTGTGTGATGGGACGGCGTGGAGGGAGATTCACTCTGTGTCTGACCCCGGGAGTGTGTGATGGGCCGGCGTGTAGGGAGATTAACTCTGTCTGACCGCGGGTGAGTTTGATGGGAAGGTGTAGAGGAATAATCACTCTGTGTCTGACCCCGGGAGTGTTTGATGGGAACGTGCAGAGGAATAATCTCTCTGTGTCTGACCCCGGGAGTGTGTGATGGGACGGTGTGGAGGGACATTAACTCTGTGTCTGACCCCAGGAGAGTGTGATGGGCGGTGTAGAGGAATAATCACTCTGAGTCTGACCCCGGGAGTGTGTGTTGGGACCGTGTAGAGGAATAATCACTCTGTGTCTGACCCCGGGAGTGTGTGATGGGCCGGCGTGGAGGGAGATTCACTCTGTGTCTGACACCGGGTGAGTTTGATGGGAAGGTGTAGAGGAATAATCACTCTGTGTCTGACCCCGGGAGAGTGTGATGTGCGGTGTAGAGGAATAATCACTCTGTGTCTGACCCCGGGAGAGTGTGATGTGCGGTGTAGAGGAATAATCACTCTGTGTCTGACCCAGGGAATTTGGACGGGACGGTGTGGAGGGAGATTCACTCTGTGTCTGACCCCGGGAGTGTTTGATGGGACCGTGTAGAGGAATAATCACTCTGAGTCTGACCCCGGGAGTGTGTGTTGGGACGGTGTAGAGGAATAATCACTCTGTGTCTGACCCCGGGATTGTTTGATGGTACCGTGTAGCGGAATAATCACTCTGTGTCTGACCCCGGGAGTGTGTGATGGGACGGCGTGGAGGGAGATTCACTCTGTGACCGACCGCGGGTGAGTTTGATGGGAAGGTGTAGAGGAATAATCACTCTGTGTCTGACCCCGGGAGTGTTTGATGGGAACGTGCAGAGGAATAATCTCTCTGTGTCTGACCCCGGGAGTGTGTGATGGGACGGTGTGGAGGGACATTAACTCTGTGTCTGACCCCAGGAGAGTGTGATGGGCGGTGTAGAGGAATAATCACTCTGAGTCTGACCCAGGGAATTTGGACGGGACGGTGTGGAGGGAGATTCACTCTGTGTCTGACCCCGGGAGTGTTTGATGGGACCGTGTAGAGGAATAATCACTCTGAGTCTGACCCCGGGAGTGTGTGATGAGCCGGCGTGGAGGGAGATTCACTCTGTGTCTGACCCCGGGTGAGTTTGATGGGAAGGTGTAGAGGAATAATCACTCTGTGTCTGACCCCGGGAAAGTTTGATGGGACCGTGTAGAGGAATAATCACTCTGTGTCTGTCCCCGGGAGTGTGTGATGGGACGGTGTGGAGGGAGATTCACTGTGTCTGACCCCGGGAATGTTTGATGGGACCGTGTAGAGGAATAATCTCTCTGTGTCTGACCCCGGGAGTGTGTGATGGGACGGTGTGGAGGGAGATTAACTCTGTGTCTGTCCCCGGGAGAGTGTGATGGGCGGTGTAGAGGAATAATCACTCTGTGTCTGACCCAGGGAGTGTTTGATGGGAACGTGTAGAGGAATAATCACTCTGAGTCTGACCCCGGGAGTGTGTGTTGGGACGGTGTGGACGGAGATTCACTTTGTGTCTGACCCCGGGAGTGTTTGATGGGACCGTGTAGAGGAATAATCACTCTGTGTCTGTCCCCGGGAGAGTGTGATGTGCGGTGTAGAGGAATAATCACTCTGTGTCTGACCCAGGGAATTTGGACGGGACGGTGTGGAGGGAGATTCACTCTGTGTCTGTCCCCGGGAGTGTTTGATGGGACCGTGTAGAGGAATAATCACTCTGAGTCTGACCCCGGGAGTGTGTGTTGGGACGGTGTAGAGGAATAATCACTCTGTGTCTGACCCCGGGATTGTTTGATGGTACCGTGTAGCAGAATAATCACTCTGTGTCTGACCCCGGGAGTGTGTGATGGGACGGCGTGGAGGGAGATTCACTCTGTGTCTGACCCCGGGAGTGTGTGATGGGCCGGCGTGTAGGGAGATTAACTCTGTCTGACCGCGGGTGAGTTTGATGGGAAGGTGTAGAGGAATAATCACTATGTGTCTGTCCCCGGGAGAGTGTGATGGGCGGTGTAGAGGAATAATCACTCTGAGTCTGACCCCGGCAGTGTGTGTTGGGACGGTGTGGACGGTGATTAACTCTGTGTCTGACCCCGGGAGAGTGTGATGTGACCGTGTAGAGGAATAATCACTCTGTGTCTGACCCCGGGAGTGTGTGATGGGACGGTGTGGAGGGAGATTCACTTTGTCTGACCCCGGGAGTGTTTGATGGGACCGTGTAGAGGAATAATCACTCTGTGTCTGACCCCGGGAGTGTGTGATGGGACGGTGTGGAGGGAGATTAACTCTGTGTCTGTCCCCGGGAGAGTGTGATGGGCGGTGTAGAGGAATAATCACTCTGTGTCTGACCCAGGGAGTGTTTGATGGAAACGTGTAGAGGAATAATCACTCTGAGTCTGACCCCGGGAGTGTGTGTTGGGACGGTGTGGACGTAGATTCACTTTGTGTCTGACCCCGGGAGTGTTTGATGGGACCGTGTAGAGGAATAATCACTCTGTGTCTGTCCCCGGGAGAGTGTGATGTGCGGTGTAGAGGAATAATCACTCTGTGTCTGTCCCCGGGAGAGTGTGATGTGCGGTGTAGAGGAATAATCACTCTGTGTCTGACCCAGGGAATTTGGACGGGACGGTGTGGAGGGAGATTCACTCTGTGTCTGTCCCCGGGAGTGTTTGATGGGACCGTGTAGAGGAATAATCACTCTGAGTCTGACCCCGGGAGTGTGTGTTGGGACGGTGTAGAGGAATAATCACTCTGTGTCTGACCCCGGGATTGTTTGATGGTACCGTGTAGCAGAATAATCACTCTGTGTCTGACCCCGGGAGTGTGTGATGGGACGGCGTGGAGGGAGATTCACTCTGTGTCTGACCCCGGGAGTGTGTGATGGGCCGGCGTGTAGGGAGATTCACTCTGTGTCTGACCGCGGGTGAGTTTGATGGGAAGGTGTAGAGGAATAATCACTCTGTGTCTGACCCCGGGAGTGTTTGATGGGACCGTGCAGAGGAATAATCTCTCTGTGTCTGACCCCGGGAGTGTGTGATGGGACGGTGTGGAGGGACATTAACTCTGTGTCTGTCCCCGGGAGAGTGTGATGGGCGGTGTAGAGGAATAATCACTCTGAGTCTGACCCCGGGAGTGTGTGTTGGGACGGTGTGGACGGTGATTAACTCTGTGTCTGACCCCGGGAGAGTGTGATGTGACCGTGTAGAGGAATAATCACACTGTGTCTGACCCCGGGAGTGTGTGATGGGACGGTGTGGAGGGAGATTCACTGTGTCTGACCCCGGGAGTGTTTGATGGGACCGTGTAGAGGAATAATCACTCTGTGTCTGACACCGGGAGTGTGTGATGGGCCGGCGTGGAGGGAGATTAACTCTGTGTCTGACCCCGGGAGAGTGTGATGGGCGGTGTAGAGGAATAATCACTCTGTGTCTGACCCAGGGAATTTGGACGGGACGGTGTGGAGGGAGATTCACTCTGTGTCTGACCCCGGGAGTGTTTGATGGGACCGTTTAGAGGAATAATCACTGTCTGTCTGACACACGGAGTGTTTGATGCTACCGTGTAGAGGAATAATCACTCTGTATCTGACCCCGGGAGTGTGTGATGGGCCGGCGTGGAGGGAGATTCACACTGTGTCTGACCCCGGGAGTGTTTGATGGGGCCGTATAGAGGAATAATCACTCTGTGTCTGACCCCGGGAGTGTTTGATGGGACCGTTTAGAGGTATAATCACTCTGTGTCTGACCATTAGAGTGTGTGATGGGACGGTTTGGAGGGAGATTCACTGTGTGTCTGACCCCGGGAGTGAGTGATGGGCCGTGTAGAGGGAGATTCACTCTGTGTCTGAACCCGGGAGTGTTTGATGGGACCGAGTAGAGGAATAATCACTCTGTGTCTGACCCAGGGAGTATGTGATGGGCCGGCGTTAAGGGAGATTCACTCTGTGTCTGACCCCGGGAGTGTCTGATGGGACCGTGTAGAGGAATAATCTCTCTGTGTCTGACCCCGGGAGTGTGTGATGGGACGGTGTGGAGGGAGATTAACTCTGTGTCTGACCCCGGGAGACTGTGATGGGCGGTGTAGAGGAATAATCACTCTGTGTCTGACCCAGGGAGTATGTGATGGGCCGGCGTTAAGGGAGATTCACTCTGTGTCTGACCCCGGGAGTGTTTGAATGGAACGTGTAGAGGTATAATCACTCTGAGTCTGACCCCGGGAGTGTGTGTTGGGACGGTGTGGACGGAGATTCACTTTGTGTCTGACCCCGGGAGTGTTTGATGTGACCGTGTAGAGGAATGATCACACTGTTGCTGACCCCGGGAGTGTGTGATGTGCCGGCGTGGAGGGAGATTCACTCTGTGTCTGACCCCGGGTGAGTTTGATGGGAAGGTCTCGAGGAATAATCAGTCTGTGTCTGACCCCGGGAGTGTTTGATGGGACCGTGTAGAGGAATAATCTCTCTGTGTCTGACCCCGGGAGTGTGTGATGGGACGGTGTGGAGGGACATTAACTCTGTGTCTGACCCCGGGAGTGTGTGTTGGGACGGTGTGGACGTAGATTCACTTTGTGTCTGACCCCGGGAGTGTTTGATGGGACCGTGTAGAGGAATAATCACTCTGTGTCTGTCCCCGGGAGAGTGTGATGTGCGGTGTAGAGGAATAATCACTCTGTGTCTGTCCCCGGGAGAGTGTGATGTGCGGTGTAGAGGAATAATCACTCTGTGTCTGACCCAGGGAATTTGGACGGGACGGTGTGGAGGGAGATTCACTCTGTGTCTGTCCCCGGGAGTGTTTGATGGGACCGTGTAGAGGAATAATCACTCTGAGTCTGACCCCGGGAGTGTGTGTTGGGACGGTGTAGAGGAATAATCACTCTGTGTCTGACCCCGGGATTGTTTGATGGTACCGTGTAGCAGAATAATCACTCTGTGTCTGACCCCGGGAGTGTGTGATGGGACGGCGTGGAGGGAGATTCACTCTGTGTCTGACCCCGGGAGTGTGTGATGGGCCGGCGTGTAGGGAGATTCACTCTGTGTCTGACCGCGGGTGAGTTTGATGGGAAGGTGTAGAGGAATAATCACTCTGTGTCTGACCCCGGGAGTGTTTGATGGGACCGTGCAGAGGAATAATCTCTCTGTGTCTGACCCCGGGAGTGTGTGATGGGACGGTGTGGAGGGACATTAACTCTGTGTCTGTCCCCGGGAGAGTGTGATGGGCGGTGTAGAGGAATAATCACTCTGAGTCTGACCCCGGGAGTGTGTGTTGGGACGGTGTGGACGGTGATTAACTCTGTGTCTGACCCCGGGAGAGTGTGATGTGACCGTGTAGAGGAATAATCACACTGTGTCTGACCCCGGGAGTGTGTGATGGGACGGTGTGGAGGGAGATTCACTGTGTCTGACCCCGGGAGTGTTTGATGGGACCGTGTAGAGGAATAATCACTCTGTGTCTGACACCGGGAGTGTGTGATGGGCCGGCGTGGAGGGAGATTAACTCTGTGTCTGACCCCGTGAGAGTGTGATGGGCGGTGTAGAGGAATAATCACTCTGTGTCTGACCCAGGGAATTTGGACGGGACGGTGTGGAGGGAGATTCACTCTGTGTCTGACCCCGGGAGTGTTTGATGGGACCGTTTAGAGGAATAATCACTGTCTGTCTGACACACGGAGTGTTTGATGCTACCGTGTAGAGGAATAATCACTCTGTATCTGACCCCGGGAGTGTGTGATGGGCCGGCGTGGAGGGAGATTCACACTGTGTCTGACCCCGGGAGTGTTTGAAGGGGCCGTATAGAGGAATAATCACTCTGTGTCTGACCCCGGGAGTGTTTGATGGGACCGTTTAGAGGAATAATCACTCTGTGTCTGACCATTAGTGTGTGTGATGGGACGGTTTGGAGGGAGATTCACTGTGTGTCTGACCCCGGGAGTGAGTGATGGGCCGTGTAGAGGGAGATTCACTCTGTGTCTGAAACCGGGAGTGTTTGATGGGACCGAGTAGAGGAATAATCACTCTGTGTCTGACCCAGGGAGTATGTGATGGGCCGGCGTTAAGGGAGATTCACTCTGTGTCTGACCCCGGGAGTGTCTGATGGGACCGTGTAGAGGAATAATCTCTCTGTGTCTGACCCAGGGAGTTTGTGACGGGACGGTGTGGAGGGAGATTCACTCTGTGTCTGACCCCGGGAGTGTTTGAATGGAACGTGTAGAGGTATAATCACTCTGAGTCTGACCCCGGGAGTGTGTGTTGGGACGGTGTGGACGGAGATTCACTTTGTGTCTGACCCCGGGAGTGTTTGATGTGACCGTGTAGAGGAATGATCACACTGTGTCTGACCCCGGGAGTGTGTGATGTGCCGGCGTGGAGGGAGATTCACTCTGTGTCTGACCCCGGGTGAGTTTGATGGGAAGGTCTCGAGGAATAATCAGTCTGTGTCTGACCCCGGGAGTGTTTGATGGGACCGTGTAGAGGAATAATCTCTCTGTGTCTGACCCCGGGAGTGTGTGATGGGACGGTGTGGAGGGACATTAACTCTGTGTCTGAACCCGGGAGTGTTTGATGGGACCGTGTAGAGGAATAATCACTCTGTGTCTGACCCCGGGAGTGTGTGATGGGCCGGCGTGGAGGGAGATTCACTCTGTGTCTGACCCCGGGTGAGTTTGATGGGAAGGTGTAGAGGAATAATCACTCTGTGTCTGACCCCGGGAAAGTTTGATGGGACCGTGTAGAGGAATAATCACTCTGTGTCTGTCCCCGGGAGTGTGTGATGGGACGGTGTGGAGGGAGATTCACTGTGTCTGACCCCGGGAATGTTTGATGGGACCGTGTAGAGGAATAATCTCTCTGTGTCTGACCACGGGAGTGTGTGATGGGACGGTGTGGAGGGAGATTAACTCTGTGTCTGTCCCCGGGAGAGTGTGATGGGCGGTGTAGAGGAATAATCACTCTGTGTCTGACCCAGGGAGTGTTTGATGGGAACGTGTAGAGGAATAATCACTCTGAGTCTGACCCCGGGAGTGTGTGTTGGGACGGTGTGGACGGAGATTCACTTTGTGTCTGACCCCGGGAGTGTTTGATGGGACCGTGTAGAGGAATAATCACTCTGTGTCTGTCCCCGGGAGAGTGTGATGTGCGGTGTAGAGGAATAATCACTCTGTGTCTGACCCAGGGAATTTGGACGGGACGGTGTGGAGGGAGATTCACTCTGTGTCTGTCCCCGGGAGTGTTTGATGGGACCGTGTAGAGGAATAATCACTCTGAGTCTGACCCCGGGAGTGTGTGTTGGGACGGTGTAGAGGAATAATCACTCTGTGTCTGACCCCGGGATTGTTTGATGGTACCGTGTAGCAGAATAATCACTCTGTGTCTGACCCCGGGAGTGTGTGATGGGACGGCGTGGAGGGAGATTCACTCTGTGTCTGACCCCGGGAGTGTGTGATGGGCCGGCGTGTAGGGAGATTAACTCTGTCTGACCGCGGGTGAGTTTGATGGGAAGGTGTAGAGGAATAATCACTCTGTGTCTGACCCCGGGAGTGTTTGATGGGAACGTGCAGAGGAATAATCTCTCTGTGTCTGACCCCGGGAGTGTGTGATGGGACGGTGTGGAGGGACATTAACTCTGTGTCTGACCCCAGGAGAGTGTGATGGGCGGTGTAGAGGAATAATCACTCTGAGTCTGACCCCGGGAGTGTGTGTTGGGACCGTGTAGAGGAATAATCACTCTGTGTCTGACCCCGGGAGTGTGTGATGGGCCGGCGTGGAGGGAGATTCACTCTGTGTCTGACACCGGGTGAGTTTGATGGGAAGGTGTAGAGGAATAATCACTCTGTGTCTGACCCCGGGAGAGTGTGATGTGCGGTGTAGAGGAATAATCACTCTGTGTCTGACCCCGGGAGAGTGTGATGTGCGGTGTAGAGGAATAATCACTCTGTGTCTGACCCAGGGAATTTGGACGGGACGGTGTGGAGGGAGATTCACTCTGTGTCTGACCCCGGGAGTGTTTGATGGGACCGTGTAGAGGAATAATCACTCTGAGTCTGACCCCGGGAGTGTGTGTTGGGACGGTGTAGAGGAATAATCACTCTGTGTCTGACCCCGGGATTGTTTGATGGTACCGTGTAGCGGAATAATCACTCTGTGTCTGACCCCGGGAGTGTGTGATGGGACGGCGTGGAGGGAGATTCACTCTGTGACCGACCGCGGGTGAGTTTGATGGGAAGGTGTAGAGGAATAATCACTCTGTGTCTGACCCCGGGAGTGTTTGATGGGAACGTGCAGAGGAATAATCTCTCTGTGTCTGACCCCGGGAGTGTGTGATGGGACGGTGTGGAGGGACATTAACTCTGTGTCTGACCCCAGGAGAGTGTGATGGGCGGTGTAGAGGAATAATCACTCTGAGTCTGACCCAGGGAATTTGGACGGGACGGTGTGGAGGGAGATTCACTCTGTGTCTGACCCCGGGAGTGTTTGATGGGACCGTGTAGAGGAATAATCACTCTGAGTCTGACCCCGGGAGTGTGTGATGGGCCGGCGTGGAGGGAGATTCACTCTGTGTCTGACCCCGGGTGAGTTTGATGGGAAGGTGTAGAGGAATAATCACTCTGTGTCTGACCCCGGGAAAGTTTGATGGGACCGTGTAGAGGAATAATCACTCTGTGTCTGTCCCCGGGAGTGTGTGATGGGACGGTGTGGAGGGAGATTCACTGTGTCTGACCCCGGGAATGTTTGATGGGACCGTGTAGAGGAATAATCTCTCTGTGTCTGACCCCGGGAGTGTGTGATGGGACGGTGTGGAGGGAGATTAACTCTGTGTCTGTCCCCGGGAGAGTGTGATGGGCGGTGTAGAGGAATAATCACTCTGTGTCTGACCCAGGGAGTGTTTGATGGGAACGTGTAGAGGAATAATCACTCTGAGTCTGACCCCGGGAGTGTGTGTTGGGACGGTGTGGACGGAGATTCACTTTGTGTCTGACCCCGGGAGTGTTTGATGGGACCGTGTAGAGGAATAATCACTCTGTGTCTGTCCCCGGGAGAGTGTGATGTGCGGTGTAGAGGAATAATCACTCTGTGTCTGACCCAGGGAATTTGGACGGGACGGTGTGGAGGGAGATTCACTCTGTGTCTGTCCCCGGGAGTGTTTGATGGGACCGTGTAGAGGAATAATCACTCTGAGTCTGACCCCGGGAGTGTGTGTTGGGACGGTGTAGAGGAATAATCACTCTGTGTCTGACCCCGGGATTGTTTGATGGTACCGTGTAGCAGAATAATCACTCTGTGTCTGACCCCGGGAGTGTGTGATGGGACGGCGTGGAGGGAGATTCACTCTGTGTCTGACCCCGGGAGTGTGTGATGGGCCGGCGTGTAGGGAGATTAACTCTGTCTGACCGCGGGTGAGTTTGATGGGAAGGTGTAGAGGAATAATCACTCTGTGTCTGACCCCGGGAGTGTTTGATGGGAACGTGCAGAGGAATAATCTCTCTGTGTCTGACCCCGGGAGTGTGTGATGGGACGGTGTGGAGGGACATTAACTCTGTGTCTGACCCCAGGAGAGTGTGATGGGCGGTGTAGAGGAATAATCACTCTGAGTCTGACCCCGGGAGTGTGTGTTGGGACCGTGTAGAGGAATAATCACTCTGTGTCTGACCCCGGGAGTGTGTGATGGGCCGGCGTGGAGGGAGATTCACTCTGTGTCTGACACCGGGTGAGTTTGATGGGAAGGTGTAGAGGAATAATCACTCTGTGTCTGACCCCGGGAGAGTGTGATGTGCGGTGTAGAGGAATAATCACTCTGTGTCTGACCCCGGGAGAGTGTGATGTGCGGTGTAGAGGAATAATCACTCTGTGTCTGACCCAGGGAATTTGGACGGGACGGTGTGGAGGGAGATTCACTCTGTGTCTGACCCCGGGAGTGTTTGATGGGACCGTGTAGAGGAATAATCACTCTGAGTCTGACCCCGGGAGTGTGTGTTGGGACGGTGTAGAGGAATAATCACTCTGTGTCTGACCCCGGGATTGTTTGATGGTACCGTGTAGCGGAATAATCACTCTGTGTCTGACCCCGGGAGTGTGTGATGGGACGGCGTGGAGGGAGATTCACTCTGTGACCGACCGCGGGTGAGTTTGATGGGAAGGTGTAGAGGAATAATCACTCTGTGTCTGACCCCGGGAGTGTTTGATGGGAACGTGCAGAGGAATAATCTCTCTGTGTCTGACCCCGGGAGTGTGTGATGGGACGGTGTGGAGGGACATTAACTCTGTGTCTGACCCCAGGAGAGTGTGATGGGCGGTGTAGAGGAATAATCACTCTGAGTCTGACCCAGGGAATTTGGACGGGACGGTGTGGAGGGAGATTCACTCTGTGTCTGACCCCGGGAGTGTTTGATGGGACCGTGTAGAGGAATAATCACTCTGAGTCTGACCCCGGGAGTGTGTGTTGGGACGGTGTAGAGGAATAATCACTCTGTGTCTGACCCCGGGATTGTTTGATGGTACCGTGTAGCGGAATAATCACTCTGTGTCTGACCCCGGGAGTGTGTGATGGGACGGCGTGGAGGGAGATTCACTCTGTGTCTGACCCCGGGAGTGTGTGATGGGCCGGCCTGTAGGGAGATTCACTCTGTGACCGACCGCGGGTGAGTTTGATGGGAAGGTGTAGAGGAATAATCACTCTGTGTCTGACCCCGGGAGTGTTTGATGGGAACGTGCAGAGGAATAATCTCTCTGTGTCTGACCCCGGGAGTGTGTGATGGGACGGTGTGGAGGGACATTAACTCTGTGTCTGACCCCAGGAGAGTGTGATGGGCGGTGTAGAGGAATAATCACTCTGAGTCTGACCCCGGGAGTGTGTGTTGGGACTGTGTGGACGGTGATTAACTCTGTGTCTGACCCCGGGAGAGTGTGATGTGACCGTGTAGAGGAATAATCACTCTGTGTCTGACCCCGGGAGTGTGTGATGGGACGGTGTGGAGGGAGATTCACTGTGTCTGACCCCGGGAGTGTTTGATGGGACCGTGCAGAGGAATAATCACTCTGTGTCTGACACCGGGAGTGTGTGATGGGCCGGCGTGGACGTAGATTCACTTTGTGTCTGACCCAGGGCGTGTGTGATGGGACAGTGTAGAGAAATAATCACTCTGTGTCTGACCCCGGGAGTGTGTGATGGGACGGTGTGGAGGGAGATTCACTCTGTGTCTGACCCCGGCTGAGTTTGTTGGGAAGGTGTAGAGGAATAATCACTCTGTGTCTGACCCCGGGAGAGTTTGATGGGACCGTGTAGAGGAATAATCTCTCTGTGTCTGACCACGGGAGTGTGTGATCGGACGGGGTGGAGGGAGATTAACTCTGTGTCTGACCCCGGGAGAGTGTGATGGGCGGTGCAGAGGAATAATCACTCTGTGTCTGACCCAGGGAATTTGGACGGGACGGTGTGGAGGGAGATTCACTCTGTGTCTGACCCCGGGAGTGTTTGATGGGACCGTTTAGAGGAATAATCAATGTCTGTCTGACACACGGAGTGTTTGATGCTACCGTGTAGAGGAATAATCACTCTGTATCTGACCCCGGGTGTGTGTGATGGGCCGGCGTGGAGGGGGATTCACACTGTGTCTGACCCCGGGAGTGTTTGATGGGACCGTATAGAGGAATAATCACTCTGTGTCTGACCCCGGGAGTGTTTGATGGGACCGTTTAGAGGAATAATCACTCTGTGTCTGACCATTGGAGAGTGTGATGGGACGGTTTGGAGGGAGATTCACTGTGTGTCTGACCCCGGGAGTGAGTGATGGGCCGTGTAGAGGGAGATTCACTCTGTGTCTGACCCAGGGCGTGTGTGATGGGACAGTGTAGAGAAATAATCACTGTGTGTCTGAACTCGGGAGTGTTTGATGGGACCGAGTAGAGGAATAATCACTCTGTGTCTGACCCAGGGAGTATGTGATGGGCCGGCGTTAAGGGAGATTCACTCTGTGTCTGACCCCGGGTGAGTTTGATGGGAAGATGTAGAGGAATAATCACTCTGTGTCTGACCCCGGGAGTGTTTGATGGGACCGTGTAGAGGAATAATCTCTCTGTGTCTGACCCCGGGAGTGTGTGATGGGACGGTGTGGAGGGAGATTAACTCTGTGTCTGTCCCCGGGAGACTGTGATGGGCGGTGTAGAGGAATAATCACTCTGTGTCTGACCCAGGGAGTTTGTGACGGGACGGTGTGGAGGGAGATTCATTCTGTGTCTGACCCCGGGAGTGTTTGATGGGAACGTGTAGAGGTATAATCACTCTGAGTCTGACCCCGGGAGTGTGTGTTGGGACGGTGTGGACGGAGATTCACTTTGTGTCTGACCCCGGGAGTGTTTGATGTGACCGTGTAGAGGAATAATCACACTGTGTCTGACCCCGGGAGTGTGTGATGTGCCGGCGTGGAGGGAGATTCCCTCTGCGTCTGACCCCGGGTGAGTTTGATGGGAAGGTGTAGAGGAATAATCAGTCTGTGTCTGACCCCGGGAGTGTTTGATGGGACCGTGTAGAGGAATAATCTCTCTGTGTCTGACCCCGGGAGTGTGTGATGGGACGGTGTGGAGGGACATTAACTCTGTGTCTGACCCCGGGAGTGTTTGATGGGACCGTGTAGAGGAATAATCACTCTGTGTCTGTCCCCGGGAGTGTGTGATGGGCCGGCGTGGAGGGAGATTCACTCTGTCTCTGACCCCGGGTGAGTTTGATGGGAAGGTGTAGAGGAATAATCACTCTGTGTCTGACCCCGGGAGAGTTTGATGGGACCGTGTAGAGGAATAATCACTCTGTGTCTGACCCCGGGAGTGTGTGATGGGCCGGCGTGGAGGGAGATTCACTCTGTGTCTGACCCCGGGTGAGTTTGATGGGAAGGTGTAGAGGAATAATCACTCTGTGTCTGACCCCGGGAGTGTGTGATCGGACGGTGTGGAGGGAGATTAACTCTGTGTCTGACCCCCGGGAGAGTGTGATGTGCGGTGTAGAGGAATAACCACTCTGTGTCTGACCCAGGGAATTTGGACGGGACGGTGTGGAGGGAGATTCACTCTGTGTCTGACCCCGGGAGTGTTTGATGGGACCGTGTAGAAGAATAATCACTCTGAGTCTGACCACGGGAGTGTGTGTTGGGACGGTGTAGAGGAATAATCACTCTGTGTCTGACCCCTGGATTGTTTGATGGTACCGTGTAGCGGAATAATCACTCTGTGTCTGACCCCGGGAGTGTGTGATGGGACGGCGTGGAGGGAGATTCACTCTGTGTCTGACCCCGGGAGTGTTTGATGGGACCGTTTAGAGGAATAATCACTGTCTGTCTGACACACGGAGTGTTTGATGCTGCCGTGTAGAGGAATAATCACTCTGTTTCTGACCCCGGGAGTGTGTGATGGGCCGGCGTGTAGGGAAATTCACTCTGTGTCTGACTGCGGGTGAGTTTGATGGGAAGGTGTAGAGGAATAATCACTCTGTGTCTGACCCCGGGAGTGTTTGATGGGACCGTGTAGAGGAATAATCTCTCTGTGTCTGACCCCGGGAGTGTGTGATGGGACGGTGTGGAGGGACATTAACTCTGTGTCTGACCCCGGGAGTGTCTGATGGGACCGTGTAGAGGAATAATCACTCTGTGTCTGACCCCGGGAGAGTGTGATGGGCCGGCGTGGAGGGAGATTCACTCTTTGTCTGACCCCGGGTGAGTTTGATGGGAAGGTGTAGAGGAATAATCACTCTGTGTCTGACCCCGGGAAAGTTTGATGGGACCGTGTAGAGGAATAATCACTCTGTGTCTGTCCCCGGGAGTGTGTGATGGGACGGTGTGGAGGGAGATTCACTGTGTCTGACCCCGGGAATGTTTGATGGGACCGTGTAGAGGAATAATCTCTCTGTGTCTGACCCGGGGAGTGTGTGATGGGACTGTGTGGAGGGAGATTAACTCTGTGTCTGTCCCCGGGAGAGTGTGATGGGCGGTGTAGAGGAATAATCACTCTGTGTCTGACCCAGGGAGTGTTTGATGGGAACGTGTAGAGGAATAATCACTCTGAGTCTGACCCCGGGAGTGTGTGTTGGGACGGTGTGGACGGAGATTCACTTTGTGTCTGACCCCGGGAGTGTTTGATGGGACCGTGTAGAGGAATAATCACTCTGTGTCAGACCCCGGGAGTGTGTGATGGGACGGTGTGGAGGGAGATTCACTGTGTCTAACCCCGGGAGTGTTTGATGGGACCGTGTAGAGGAATAATCACTCTGTGTCTGACTCCGGGAGTGTGTGATGGGCCGGCGTGGAGGGTGATTCACTCTGTCTCTGACCCCGGGTGAGTTTGATGGGAAGGTGTAGAGGAATAATCACTCTGTGTCTGACCCCGGGAGAGTTTGATGGGACCGTGTAGAGGAATAATCACTCTGTGTCTGACCCCGGGAGTGTGTGATGGGCCGGCGTGGAGGGAGATTCACTCTGTGTCTGACACCGGGTGAGTTTGATGGGAAGGTGTAGAGGAATAATCACTCTGTGTCTGACCCCGGGAGAGTGTGTTGTGCGGTGTAGAGGAATAATCACTCTGTGTCTGACCCCGGGAGAGTGTGATGTGCGGTGTAGAGGAATAATCACTCTGTGTCTGACCCAGGGAATTTGGACGGGACGGTGTGGAGGGAGATTCACTCTGTGTCTGTCCCCGGGAGTGTTTGATGGGACCGTGTAGAGGAATAATCACTCTGAGTCTGACCCCGGGAGTGTGTGTTGGGACGGTGTAGAGGAATAATCACTCTGTGTCTGACCCCGGGATTGTTTGATGGTACCGTGTAGCAGAATAATCACTCTGTGTCTGACCCCGGGAGTCTGTGATGGGACGGCGTGGAGGGAGATTCACTCTGTGTCTGACCCCGGGAGTGGGTGATGGGCCGGCGTGTAGGGAGATTCACTCTGTGTCTGACCGCGGGTGAGTTTGATGGGAAGGTGTAGAGGAATAATCACTCTGTGTCTGACCCCGGGAGTGTTTGATGGGACCGTTCAGAGGAATAATCTCTCTGTGTCTGACCCCGGGAGTGTGTGATGGGACGGTGTGGAGGGACATTAACTCTGTGTCTGTCCCCGGGAGAGTGTGATGGGCGGTGTAGAGGAATAATCACTCTGAGTCTGACCCCGGGAGTGTGTGTTGGGACGGTGTGGACGGTGATTAACTCTGTGTCTGACCCCGGGAGAGTGTGATGTGACCGTGTAGAGGAATAATCACTCTGTGTCTGACCCCGGGAGTGTGTGATGGGACGGTGTGGAGGGAGATTCACTGTGTCTGACCCCGGGAGTGTTTGATGGGACCGTGTAGAGGAATAATCACTCTGTGTCTGACACCGGGAGTGTGTGATGGGCCGGCGTGGAGGGAGATTAACTCTGTGTCTGACCCCGGGAGAGTGTGATGGGCGGTGTAGAGGAATAATCACTCTGTGTCTGACCCAGGGAATTTGGACGGGACGGTGTGGAGGGAGATTCACTCTGTGTCTGACCCCGGGAGTGTTTGATGGGACCGTTTAGAGGAATAATCACTGTCTGTCTGACACACGGAGTGTTTGATGCTACCGTGTAGAGGAATAATCACTCTGTATCTGACCCCGGGAGTGTGTGATGGGCCGGCGTGGAGGGAGATTCACACTGTGTCTGACCCCGGGAGTGTTTGATGGGACCGTATAGAGGAATAATCACTCTGTGTCTGACCCCGGGAGTGTTTGATGGGACCGTTTAGAGGAATAATCACTCTGTGTCTGACCATTGGAGTGTGTGATGGGACGGTTTGGAGGGAGATTCACTGAGTGTCTGACCCCGGGAGTGAGTGATGGGCCGTGTAGAGGGAGATTCACTCTGTGTCTGACCCAGGGCGTGTGTGATGGGACAGTGTAGAGAAATAATCACTCTGTGTCTGAACCCGGGAGTGTTTGATGGGACCGAGTAGAGGAATAATCACTCTGTGTCTGACCCAGGGAGTATGTGATGGGCCGGCGTTAAGGGAGATTCACTCTGTGTCTGACCCCGGGTGAGTTTGATGGGAAGGTGTAGAGGAATAATCACTCTGTGTCTGACCCCGGGAGTGTCTGATGGGACCGTGTAGAGGAATAATCTCTCTGTGTCTGACCCCGGGAGTGTGTGATGGGACGGTGTGGAGGGAGATTAACTCTGTGTCTGACCCCGGGAGACTGTGATGGGCGGTGTAGAGGAATAATCACTCTGTGTCTGACCCAGGGAGTTTGTGACGGGACGGTGTGGAGGGAGATTCACTCTGTGTCTGACCCCGGGAGTGTTTGATGGGAACGTGTAGAGGTATAATCACTCTGAGTCTGACCCCGGGAGTGTGTGTTGGGACGGTGTGGACGGAGATTCACTTTGTGTCTGACCCCGGGAGTGTTTGATGTGACCGTGTAGAGGAATGATCACACTGTGTCTGACCCCGGGAGTGTGTGATGTGCCGGCAAGGAGGGAGATTCACTCTGTGTCTGACCCCGGGTGAGTTTGATGGGAAGGTGTCGAGGAATAATCAGTCTGTGTCTGACCCCGGGAGTGTTTGATGGGACCGTGTAGAGGAATAATCTCTCTGTGTCTGACCCCGGGAGTGTGTGATGGGACGGTGTGGAGGGACATTAACTCTGTGTCTGACCCCGGGAGTGTTTGATGGGAACGTGTAGAGGAATAATCACTCTGTGTCTGACCCCGGGAGTGTGTGATGGGCCGGCGTGGAGGGAGATTCACTCTGTGTCTGACCCCGGGTGAGTTTGATGGGAAGGTGTAGAGGAATAATCACTCTGTGTCTGACCCCGGGAAAGTTTGATGGGACCGTGTAGAGGAATAATCACTCTGTGTCTGTCCGCGGGAGTGTGTGATGTGACGGTGTGGAGGGAGATTCACTGTGTCTGACCCCGGGAATGTTTTATGGGACCGTGTAGAGGAATAATCTCTCTGTGTCTGACCCCGGGAGTGTGTGATGGGACGGTGTGGAGGGAGATTAACTCTGTGTCTGTCCCCGGGAGAGTGTGATGGGCGGTGAAGAGCAATAATCACTCTGTGTCTGACCCAGGGAGTGTTTGATGGGAACGTGTAGAGGAATAATCACTCTGAGTCTGACCCCGGGAGTGTGTGTTGGGACGGTGTGGACGGAGATTCACTTTGTGTCTGACCCCGGGAGTGTTTGATGGGACCGTGTAGAGGAATAATCACTCTGTGTCTGACCCCGGGAGTGTGTGATGGGACGGTGTGGAGGCAGATTCACTGTGTCTGACCCCGGGAGTGTTTGATGGGACCGTGTAGAGGAATAATCACTCTGTGTCTGACTCCGGGAGTGTGTGATGGGCCGGCGTGGAGGGAGATTCACTCTGTCTCTGACCCCGGGTGAGTTTGATGGGAAGGTGTAGAGGAATAATCACTCTGTGTCTGACCCCGGGAGAGTTTGATGGGACCGTGTAGAGGAATAATCACTCTGTGTCTGACCCCGGGAGTGTGTGATGGGCCGGCGTGGAGGGAGATTCACTCTGTGTCTGCCCCCGGGTGAGTTTGATGGGAAGGTGTAGAGGAATAATCACTCTGTGTCTGACCCCGGGAATTTGGACGGGACGGTGTGGAGGGAGATTCACTGTGTCTGACCCCGGGAGTGTTTGATGGGACCGTGTAGAGGAATAATCACTCTGAGTCTGACCCCGGGAGTGTGTGTTGGGACGGTGTAGAGGAATAATCACTCTGTGTCTGACCCCGGGATTGTTTGATGGTACCGTGTAGCGGAATAATCACTCTGTGTCTGACCCCGGGAGTGTGTGATGGGACGGCGTGGAGGGAGATTCACTCTGTGTCTGACCCCGGGAGTGTGTGATGGGCCGGCGTGTAGGGAGATTCACTCTGTGTCTGACCGCGGGTGAGTTTGATGGGAAGGTGTAGAGGAATAATCACTCTGTGTCTGACCCCGGGAGTGTTTGATGGGACCGTGCAGAGGAATAATCTCTCTGTGTCTGACCCCGGGAGTGTGTGTTGGGACGGTGTGGACGGTGATTAACTCTGTGTCTGACCCCGGGAGAGTGTGATGTGACCGTGTAGAGGAATAATCACTCTGTGTCTGACCCCGGGAGTGTGTGATGGGCCGGCGTGGAGGGAGATTAACTCTGTGTCTGACCCCGGGAGAGTGTGATGGGCGGTGTAGAGGAATAATCACTCTGTGTCTGACCCAGGGAATTTGGACGGGACGGTGTGGAGGGAGATTCACTCTGTGTCTGACCCCGGGAGTGTTTGATGGGACCGTTTAGAGGAATAATCACTGTCTGTCTGACACACGGAGTGTTTGATGCTACCGTGTAGAGGAATAATCACTCTGTATCTGACCCCGGGAGTGTGTGATGGGCCGGCGTGGAGGGAGATTCACACTGTGTCTGACCCCGGGAGTGTTTGATGGGACCGTTTAGAGGAATAATCACTCTGTGTCTGACCCCGGGAGTGTTTGATGGGACCGTTTAGAGGAATAATCACTCTGTGTCTGACCATTGGAGTGTGTGATGGGACGGTTTGGAGGGAGATTCACTGTGTGTCTGACCCCGGGAGTGAGTGATGGGCCGTGTAGAGGGAGATTCACTCTGTGTCTGACCCAGGGCGTGTGTGATGGGACAGTGTAGAGAAATAATCACTCTGTGTCTGAACCCGGGAGCGTTTGATGGGACCGAGTAGAGGAATAATCACTCTGTGTCTGACCCAGGGAGTATGTGATGGGCCGGCGTTAAGGGAGATTCACTCTGTGTCTGACCCCGGGTGAGTTTGATGGGAAGGTGTAGAGGAATAATCACTCTGTGTCTGACCCCGGGAGTGTCTGATGGGACCGTGTAGAGGAATAATCTCTCTGTGTCTGACCCCGGGAGTGTGTGATGGGACGGTGTGGAGGGAGATTAACTCTGTGTCTGACCCCGGGAGACTGTGATGGGCGGTGTAGAGGAATAATCACTCTGTGTCTGAGCCAGGGAGTTTGTGACGGGACGGTGTGGAGGGAGATTCACTCTGTGTCTGACCCCGGGAGTGTTTGATGGGAACGTGTAGAGGTATAATCACTCTAAATCTGACCCCGGGAGTGTGTGTTGGGACGGTGTGGACGGAGATTCACTTTGTGTCTGACCCCGGGAGTGTTTGATGTGACCGTGTAGAGGAATAATCACACTGTGTCTGACCCCGGGAGTGTGTGATGTGCCGGCGTGGAGGGAGATTCACTCTGTGTCTGACCCCGGGTGAGTTTGATGGGAAGGTGTCGAGGAATAATCAGTCTGTGTCTGACCCCGGGAGTGTTTGATGGGACCGTGTAGAGGAATAATCTCTCTGTGTCTGACCCCGGGAGTGTGTGATGGGACGGTGTGGAGGGACATTAACTCTGTGTCTGACCCCGGGAGTGTTTGATGGGACCGTGTAGAGGAATAATCACTCTGTGTCTGACCCCGGGTGAGTTTGATGGGAAGGTGTAGAGGAATAATCACTCTGTGTCTGACCCCGGGAGAGTGTGATATGCGGTGTAGAGGAATAATCACTCTGTGTCTGACCCCGGGAGAGTGTGATGTGCGGTGTAGAGGAATAATCACTCTGTGTCTGACCCAGGGAATTTGGACGGGACGGTGTGGAGGGAGATTCACTCTGTGTCTGTCCCCGGGAGTGTTTGATGGGACCGTGTAGAGGAATAATCACTGAGTCTGACCCCGGGAGTGTGTGTTGGGACGGTGTAGAGGAATAATCACACTGTGTCTGACCCCGGGATTGTTTGATGGTACCGTGTAGCGGAATAATTACTCTGTGTCTGACCCCGGGAGTGTGTGATGGGACGGCGTGGAGGGAGATTCACTCTGTGTCTGACCCCGGGAGTGTGTGATGGGCCGGCGTGTAGGGAGATTCACTCTGTGTCTGACCGCGGGTGAGTTTGATGGGAAGGTGTAGAGGAATAATCACTCTGTGTCTGACCCCGGGAATGTTTGATGGGACCGTGCAGAGGAATAATCTCTCTGTGTCTGACCCCGGGAGTGTGTGTTGGGACGGTGTGGACGGTGATTAACTCTGTGTCTGACCCCGGGAGAGTGTGATGTGACCGTGTAGAGGAATAATCACTCTGTGTCTGACCCCGGGAGTGTGTGATGGGACGGTGTGGAGGGAGATTCACTGTGTCTGACCCCGGGAGTGTTTGATGGGACCGTGTAGAGGAATAATCACTCTGTGTCTGACACCGGGAGTGTGTGATGGGCCGGCGTGGAGGGAGATTAACTCTGTGTCTGACCCCGGGAGAGTGTGATGGGCGGTGTAGAGGAATAATCACTCTGTGTCTGACCCAGGGAATTTGGACGGGACGGTGTGGAGGGAGATTCACTCTGTGTCTGACCCCGGGAGTGTTTGATGTGACCGTTTAGAGGAATAATCACTGTCTGTCTGACACACGGAGTGTTTGATGCTACCGTGTCGAGGAATAATCACTCTGTATCTGAACCCGGGAGTGTGTGATGGGCCGGCGTGGAGGGAGATTCACACTGTGTCTGACCCCGGGAGTGTTTGATGGGACCGTATAGAGGAATAATCACTCTGTGTCTGACCCCGGGAGTGTTTGATGGGACCGTTTAGAGGAATAATCACTCTGTGTCTGACCATTGGAGTGTGTGATGGGACGGTTTGGAGGGAGATTCACTGTGTGTCTGACCCCGGGAGTGAGTGATGGGCCGTGTAGAGGGAGATTTACTCTGTGTCTGACCCAGGGCGTGTGTGATGGGGCAGTGTAGAGAAATAATCACTCTGTGTCTGAACCCGGGAGCGTTTGATGGGACCGAGTAGAGGAATAATCACTCTGTGTCTGACCCAGGGAGTATGTGATGGGCCGGCGTTAAGGGAGATTCACTCTGTGTCTGACCCCGGGTGAGTTTGATGGGAAGGTGAAGAGGAATAATCACTCTGTGTCTGACCCCGGGAGACTGTGATGGGCGGCGTAGAGGAATAATCACTCTGTGTCTGAACCAGGGAGTTTGTGACGGGACGGTGTGGAGGGAGATTCACTCTGTGTCTGACCCCGGGAGTGTTTGATGGGAACGTGTAGAGGTATAATCACTCTAAATCTGACCCCGGGAGTGTGTGTTGGGACGGTGTGGACGGAGATTCACTTTGTGTCTGACCCCGGGAGTGTTTGATGTGACCGTGTAGAGGAATAATCACACTGTGTCTGACCCCGGGAGTGTGTGATGGGACGGTGTGGAGGCAGATTCACTGTGTCTGACCCCGGGAGTGTTTGATGGGACCGTGTAGAGGAATAATCACTCTGTGTCTGACTCCGGGAGTGTGTGATGGGCCGGCGTGGAGGGAGATTCACTCTGTCTCTGACCCCGGGTGAGTTTGATGGGAAGGTGTAGAGGAATAATCACTCTGTGTCAGACCCCGGGAGAGTTTGATGGGACCGTGTAGAGGAATAATCACTCTGTGTCTGACCCCGGGAGTGTGTGATGGGCCGGCGTGGAGGGAGATTCACTCTGTGTCTGCCCCCGGGTGAGTTTGATGGGAAGGTGTAGAGGAATAATCACTCTGTGTCTGACCCCGGGAGAGTGTGATGTGCGGTGTAGAGGAATAATCACTCTGTGTCTGACCCCGGGAGAGTGTGATGTGCGGTGTAGAAGAATAATCACTCTGTGTCTGACCCAGGGAATTTGGACGGGACGGTGTGGAGGGAGATTCACTCTGTGTCTGACCCCGGGAGTGTTTGATGGGACCGTGTAGAGGAATAATCACTCTGAGTCTGACCCCGGGAGTGTGTGTTGGGACGGTGTAGAGGAATAATCACTCTGTGTCTGTCCCCGGGATTGTTTGATGGTACCGTGTAGCGGAATAATCACTCTGTGTCTGACCCCGGGAGTGTGTGATGGGACGGTGTGGAGGGACATTAACTCTGTGTCTGACCCCGGGAGAGTGTGATGGGCGGTGTAGAGGAATAATCACTCTGTGTATGACCCCGGGAGTGTGTGATGGGACGGTGTGGAGGGAGATTCACTGTGTCTGACCCAGGGAGTGTTTGATGGGACCGTGTAGAGGAATAATCACTCTGTGTCTGACACCGGGAGAGTGTGATGGGCCGGCGTGGAGGGAGATTCACTCTGTGTCTGACCCCGGGTGAGTTTGATGGGACCGTGTAGAGGAATAATCATTCTAAGTCTGACCCCGGGAGTGTGTTTTGGGACGGTGTGGACGGAGATTCACTTTGTGTCTGACCCCGGGAGTGTTTGATGGGACCGTGTACAGGAATAATCTCTCTGTGTCTGACCGCAGGGAGTGTTTGATGGGACCGTGTAGAGGAATAATCACTCTGTGTCTGACCCCGGGAGTGTTTGATGGGACCGTGTAGAGGAATAATCACTCTGTGTCTGACCCCGGGAGTGTGTGATGGGACGGTGTGGAGGGAGATTCACTGTGTCTGACCCCGGGTGAGTTTGATGGGACCGTGTAGAGGAATAATCATTCTAAGTCTGACCCCGGGAGTGTGTTTTGGGACGGTGTGGACGGAGATTCACTTTGTGTCTGACCCCGGGAGTGTTTGATGGGACCGTGTACAGGAATAATCTCTCTGTGTCTGACCGCAGGGAGTGTTTGATGGGACCGTGTAGAGGAATAATCACTCTGTGTCTGACCCCGGGAGTGTTTGATGGGACCGTGTAGAGGAATAATCACTCTGTGTCTGACCCCGGGAGAGTGTGATGGGAGGTGTAGAGGAATAATCACTCTGTGTATGACCCCGGGAGTGTGTGATGGGACGGTGTGGAGGGAGATTCACTGTGTCTGACCCAGGGAGTGTTTGATGGGACCGTGTAGAGGAATAATCACTCTGTGTCTGACACCGGGAGTGTGTGATGGGCCGGCGTGGAGGGAGATTCACTCTGTGTCTGACCCCGGGTGAGTTTGATGGGACCGTGTAGAGGAATAATCATTCTAAGTCTGACCCCGGGAGTGTGTTTTGGGACGGTGTGGACGGAGATTCACTTTGTGTCTGACCCCGGGGGTGTTTGATGGGACCGTGTACAGGAATAATCTCTCTGTGTCTGACCGCAGGGAGTGTTTGATGGGACCGTGTAGAGGAATAATCACTCTGTGTCTGACCCCGGGAGTGTTTGATGGGACCGTGTAGAGGAATAATCACTCTGTGTCTGACCCCGGGTGAGTTTGATGGGAAGGTGCAGAGGAATAATCACTCTGTGTCTGACCCCGGGAGAGTTTGATGGGACCGTGTAGAGGAATAATCACTCTGTGTCTGACCCCGGGAGTGTGTGATGGGACGGCGTGGAGGGAGATTCACTCTGTGTCTGACCCCGGATGAGTTTGATGGGAAGGTGTAGAGGAATAATCACTCTGTGTCTGACCCCGGGAGTTTGTGATCGGACGGTGTGGAGGGAGATTAACTCTGTGTCTGACCCCGGGGTCGTGTGATGTGCGGTGTAGAGGAATAATCACTCTGTGTCTGACCCCGGGAGTGTGTGATGGGACGGTGTGGAGGGACATTAACTCTGTGTCTGACCCCGGGAGAGTGTGATGGGCGGTGTAGAGGAATAATCACTCTGTGTATGACCCCGGGAGTGTGTGATGGGACGGTGTGGAGGGAGATTCACTGTGTCTGACCCAGGGAGTGTTTGATGGGACCGTGTAGAGGAATAATCACTCTGTGTCTGACACCGGGAGAGTGTGATGGGCCGGCGTGGAGGGAGATTCACTCTGTGTCTGACCCCGGGTGAGTTTGATGGGACCGTGTAGAGGAATAATCATTCTAAGTCTGACCCCGGGAGTGTGTTTTGGGACGGTGTGGACGGAGATTCACTTTGTGTCTGACCCCGGGAGTGTTTGATGGGACCGTGTACAGGAATAATCTCTCTGTGTCTGACCGCAGGGAGTGTTTGATGGGACCGTGTAGAGGAATAATCACTCTGTGTCTGACCCCGGGAGTGTTTGATGGGACCGTGTAGAGGAATAATCACTCTGTGTCTGACCCCGGGAGTGTGTGATGGGACGGTGTGGAGGGAGATTCACTGTGTCTGACCCCGGGTGAGTTTGATGGGACCGTGTAGAGGAATAATCATTCTAAGTCTGACCCCGGGAGTGTGTTTTGGGACGGTGTGGACGGAGATTCACTTTGTGTCTGACCCCGGGAGTGTTTGATGGGACCGTGTACAGGAATAATCTCTCTGTGTCTGACCGCAGGGAGTGTTTGATGGGACCGTGTAGAGGAATAATCACTCTGTGTCTGACCCCGGGAGTGTTTGATGGGACCGTGTAGAGGAATAATCACTCTGTGTCTGACCCCGGGAGAGTGTGATGGGAGGTGTAGAGGAATAATCACTCTGTGTATGACCCCGGGAGTGTGTGATGGGACGGTGTGGAGGGAGATTCACTGTGTCTGACCCAGGGAGTGTTTGATGGGACCGTGTAGAGGAATAATCACTCTGTGTCTGACACCGGGAGTGTGTGATGGGCCGGAGTGGAGGGAGATTCACTCTGTGTCTGACCCCGGGTGAGTTTGATGGGACCGTGTAGAGGAATAATCATTCTAAGTCTGACCCCGGGAGTGTGTTTTGGGACGGTGTGGACGGAGATTCACTTTGTGTCTGACCCCGGGGGTGTTTGATGGGACCGTGTACAGGAATAATCTCTCTGTGTCTGACCGCAGGGAGTGTTTGATGGGACCGTGTAGAGGAATAATCACTCTGTGTCTGACCCCGGGAGTGTTTGATGGGACCGTGTAGAGGAATAATCACTCTGTGTCTGACCCCGGGAGTGTGTGATGGGACGGTGTGGAGGGAGATTCACTGTGTCTGACCCCGGGAGTGTTTGATGGGCGGTGTAGAGGAATAATCACTCTGTGTCTGACCCAGGGAATTTGGACGGGACGGTATGGAGGGAGATTCACTCTGTGTCTGCCCCCGGGTGAGTTTGATGGGAAGGTGTAGAGGAATAATCACTCTGTGTCTGACCCCGGGAGAGTGTGATGTGCGGTGTAGAGGAATAATCACTCTGTGTCTGACCCCGGGAGAGTGTGATGTGCGGTGTAGAGGAATAATCACTCTGTGTCTGACCCAGGGAATTTGGACGGGACGGTGTGGAGGGAGATTCACTCTGTGTCTGACCCCGGGAGTGTTTGATGGGACCGTGTAGAGGAATAATCACTCTGAGTCTGACCCCGGGAGTGTGTGTTGGGACGGTGTAGAGGAATAATCACTCTGTGTCTGACCCCGGGATTGTTTGATGGTACCGTGTAGCGGAATAATCACTCTGTGTCTGACCCCGGGAGTGTGTGATGGGACGGTGTGGAGGGACATTAACTCTGTGTCTGACCCCGGGAGAGTGTGATGGGCGGTGTAGAGGAATAATCACTCTGTGTCTGACCCCGGGAGTGTGTGATGGGACGGTGTGGAGGGAGATTCACTGTGTCTGACCCCGGGAGTGTTTGATGGGACCGTGTAGAGGAATAATCACTCTGTGTCTGACACCGGGAGTGTGTGATGGGCCGGCGTGGAGGGAGATTCACTCTGTGTCTGACCCCGGGTGAGTTTGATGGGAAGGTGTAGAGGAATAATCACTCTGTGTCTGACCCCGGGAGAGTTTGATGGGACCGTGTAGAGGAATAATCTCTCTGTGTCTGACCACGGGAGTGTGTGATCGGACGGGGTGGAGGGAGATTAACTCTGTGTCTGACCCCGGGAGAGTGTGATGGGCCGTGTAGAGGAATAATCACTCTGTGTCTGACCCAGGGAATTTGGACGGGACGGTATGGAGGGAGATTCACTCTGTGTCTGACCCCGGGAGTGTTTGATGGGACCGTTTAGAGGAATAATCAATGTCTGTCTGACCATTGGAGTGTGTGATGGGACGGTTTGGAGGGAGATTCACTGTGTGTCTGACCCCGGGAGTGAGTGATGGGCCGTGTAGAGGGAGATTCACTCTGTGTCTGACCCAGGGCGTGTGTGATGGGACAGTGTAGAGAAATAATCACTCTGTGTCTGAACCCGGGAGTGTTTGATGGGACCGAGTAGAGGAATAATCACTCTGTGTCTGACCCAGGGAGTATGTGATGGGCCGGCGTTAAGGGAGATTCACTCTGTGTCTGACCCCGGGTGAGTTTGATGGGGAGTGGTAGAGGAATAATCACTCTGTGTCTGACCCCGGGAGTGTTTGATGGGACCGTGTAGAGGAATAATCTCTCTGTGTCTGACCCCGGGAGTGTGTGATGGGACGGTGTGGAGGGAGATTAACTCTGTGTCTGACCCCGGGAGAGTTTGATGGGAAGGTGTAGAGGAATAATCACTCTGTGTCTGACCCAGTCAGAGTTTGATGGGACCGGGTAGAGGAATAATCTCTCTGTGTCTGACCCCGGGAGTGTGTGTTCGGACGGTGTGTAGGGAGATTAACTCTGTGTCTGACCCCGGGAGAGTGTGATGGGCGGTGTAGAGGAATAATCACTCTGTGTCTGACCCAGGGAGTTTGTGACGGGACGGTGTGGAGGGAGATTCACTCTGTGTCTGACCCCGGGAGTGTTTGAAGGGACCGTGTAGAGGAATAATCACTCTGAGTCTGACCCCGGGTGCGTGTGTTGGGACGGTGTAGAGGAATAATCACTCTGTGTCTGACCATTGGAGTGTGTGATGGGACGGTGTGGAGGGAGATTCACTGTGTGTCTGACCCCGGGAGTGTGTGATGGGCGGTGTAGAGGAATAATCACTCTGTGTCTGACCCCGGGAGTGTGCGCTGGGACGATGTGGAGGGTGGTTCACTATGTGTCTGATCCCGGGATTGTGTGATGGGCCGACGTTAAGGGAGATTCACTCTGTGTCTGACCCCGGGTGAGTTTGATGGGAAGGTGTAGAGGAATAATCGCTCTGTGTCTGAACACGGGAGAGTTTGATGGGACCGTGTAGAGGAATAATCACTCTGTGTCTGACCCCGGGTGAGTTTGATGGGAAGGTGTAGAGGAATAATCACTCTGTGTCTGACCCCGGGAGTGTTTGATGGGACCGTGTAGAGGAATAATCTCTCTGTGTCTGACCCCGGGAGTGTGTGATGGGACGGTGTGGAGGGAGATTAACTCTGTGTCTGACCCCGGGAGACTGTGATGTGCGGTGTAGAGGAATAATCACTCTGTGTCTGACCCAGGGAGTTTGTGACGGGACGGTGTGGAGGGAGATTCACTCTGTGTCTGACCCCGGGAGTGTTTGATGGGAACGTGTAGAGGTATAATCACTCTGAGTCTGACCCCGGGAGTGTGTGTTGGGACGGTGTGGACGGAGATTCACTTTGTGTCAGACCCCGGGGGTGTTTGATGTGACCGTGTAGAGGAATAATCACACTGTGCCTGACCCCGGGAGTGTGTGATGGGACGGTGTGGAGGGAGATTCACTGTGTCTGACCCCGGGAGTGTTTGATGGGAAGGTGTAGAGGAATAATCACTCTGTGTCTGACCCCGGGAGAGTTTGATGGGACCGTGTAGAGGAATAATCTCTCTGTGTCTGACCCCGGGAGTGTGTGATCGGACGGTGTGGAGGGAGATTCACTCTGTGTCTGACCCCGGGAAAGTGTGATGGGTGGTGTAGAGGAATAATCACTCTGTGACTGACCCAGGGAATTTGGACGGGACGGTGTGGAGGGAGATTCACTCTGTGTCTGACCCCGGGAGTGTTTGATGGGACCGTGTAGAGGAATAATCACTCTGAGTCTGACCCAGGGAGTGTGTGTTGGGACGGTGTGGACGGAGATTAACTCTGTGTCTGACCCCGGGAGAGTGTGATGTGACCGTGTAGAGGAATAATCACTCTGTGTCTGACCCCGGGAGAGTGTGATGGGACGGTGTGGAGGGAGATTCACTGTGTCTGACCCCGGGAATGTTTGATGGGACCGTGTAGTGGAATAATCTCTCTGTGTCTGACCCCGGGAGTGTGTGATGGGACGGTGTGGAGGGAGATTAACTCTGTGTCTGTCCCCGGGAGAGTGTGATGGGCGGTGTAGAGGAATAATCACTCTGTGTCTGACCCAGGGAGTGTTTGATGGGAACGTGTAGAGGAATAATCACTGAGTCTGACCCCGGGAGTGTGTGTTGGGACGGTGTGGACGGAGATTCACTTTGTGTCTGACCCCGGGAGCGTTTGATGGGACCGTGTAGAGGAAGAATCACACTGTGTCTGACCCCGGGAGTGTGTGATGGGAAGGTGTAGAGGAATAATCACTCTGTGTCTGACCCCGGGAGAGTTTGATGGGACCGTGTAGAGGAATAATCTCTCTGTGTCTGACCCCGGGAGTGTGTGATCGGACGGTGTGGAGGGAGATTCACTCTGTGTCTGACCCCGGGAAAGTGTGATGGGTGGTGTAGAGGAATAATCACTCTGTGACTGACCCAGGGAATTTGGACGGGACGGTGTGGAGGGAGATTCACTCTGTGTCTGACCCCGGGAGTGTTTGATGGGACCGTGTAGAGGAATAATCACTCTGAGTCTGACCCAGGGAGTGTGTGTTGGGACGGTGTGGACGGAGATTAACTCTGTGTCTGACCCCGGGAGAGTGTGATGTGACCGTGTAGAGGAATAATCACTCTGTGTCTGACCCCGGGAGAGTGTGATGGGACGGTGTGGAGGGAGATTCACTGTGTCTGACCCCGGGAATGTTTGATGGGACCGTGTAGTGGAATAATCTCTCTGTGTCTGACCCCGGGAGTGTGTGATGGGACGGTGTGGAGGGAGATTAACTCTGTGTCTGTCCCCGGGAGAGTGTGATGGGCGGTGTAGAGGAATAATCACTCTGTGTCTGACCCAGGGAGTGTTTGATGGGAACGTGTAGAGGAATAATCACTGAGTCTGACCCCGGGAGTGTGTGTTGGGACGGTGTGGACGGAGATTCACTTTGTGTCTGACCCCGGGAGCGTTTGATGGGACCGTGTAGAGGAAGAATCACACTGTGTCTGACCCCGGGAGTGTGTGATGGGACGGTGTGGAGGGAGATTCACTGTGTCTGACCCCGGGAGTGTTTGATGGGACCGTGTAGAGGAATAATCACTCTGTGTCTGACCCCGGGAGTGTGTGATGGGCCGGCGTGGAGGGAGATTCACTCTGTGTCTGACCACGGGTGAGTTTGATGGGAAGGTGTAGAGGAATAATCACTCTGTGTCTGACCCCGGGAGAGTGTGATCGGACGGTGTGGAGGGAGATTAACTCTGTGTCTGACCCCGGGAGAGTGTGATGTGCGGTGTAGAGGAATAATCACTCTGTGTCTGACCCAGGGAGTTTGTGACGGGACGGTGTGGAGGAATAATCACTCTGTGTCTGACCCCGGGAGTGTTTGATGGGACCGTGTAGAGGAATAATCACTCTGAGTCTGACCCCGGGAGTGTGTGTTGGGACGGTGTAGAGGAATAATCACTCTGTGTCTGACCCCGGGATTGTTTGATGGTACCGTGTAGCGGAATAATCACTCTGTGTCTGACCCCGGGAGTGTGTGATGGGACGGCCTGGAGGGAGATTCACTCTGTGTCTGACCCCGGGAGTGTTTGATGGGACCGTTTAGAGGAATAATCACTGTCTGTCTGACACACGGAGTGTTTGATGCTACCGTGTAGAGGAATAATCACTCTGTATCTGACCCCGGGAGTGTGTGATGGGCCGGCGTGTAGGGAGATTCACTCTGTGTCTGACCGCGGGTGAGTTTGATGGGAAGGTGTAGAGGAATAATCACTCTGTGTCTGACCCCGGGAGTGTTTGATGGGACCGTGTACAGGAATAATCTCTCTGTGTCTGACCCCGGGAGTGTGTGATGGGACGGTGTGGAGGGACATTAACTGTGTCTGACCCCGGGAGAGTGTGATGTGACCGTGTAGAGGAATAATCACTCTGTGTCTGACCCCGGGAGTGTGTGATGGGACGGTGTGGAGGGAGATTCACTGTGTCTGACCCCGGGAGTGTTTGATGGGACCGTGTAGAGGAATAATCACTCTGTGTCTGACCCCGGGAGTGTGTGAATGGCCGGCGTGGAGGGAGATTCACTCTGTCTCTGACCCCGGGTGAGTTTGATGGGACCGTGTAGAGGAATAATCATTCTGAGTCTGACCCCGGGACTGTGTGTTGGGACGGTGTGGACGGAGATTCACTTTGTGTCTGACCCCGGGAGTGTTTGATGGGACCGTGTACAGGAATAATCACTCTGTGTCTGACCGCCGGGAGTGTTTGATGGGACCGTGTAGAGGAATAATCACTCTGTGTCTGACCCCGGGAGTGTTTGATTGGACCGTTTAGAGGAATAATCACTCTGTGTCTGACCATGGGAGTGTGTGATGGGCCGTGTAGAGGGAGATTCACTCTGTGTCTGACCCAGGGCGTGTGTGATGGGACAGTGTAGAGAAATAATCACTCTGTGTCTGACCCCGGGAGTGTGTGATGGGACGGTGTGGAGGGAGATACACTCTGTGTCTGAACCCGGGAGTGGTTGATGGGACCGAGTAGAGGAATAATCACTCTGTGTCTGACCCAGGGAATTTGGACGGGACGGTGTGGAGGGAGATTCACTCTGTGTCTGACCTCGGGTGAGTTTGATGGGAAGGTGTAGAGGAATAATCACTCTGTGTCTGACCCCGGGATTGTTTGATGCTACCGTGTAGAGGAATAATCACTCTGTATCTGACCGCGGGAGTGTGTGATGGGCCGGCGTGGAGGGAGATTCACTCTGTGTCTGACCCCGGGAGTGTTTGATGGGACCGTATAGAGGAATAATCACTCTGTGTCTGACCCCGGGAGTGTTTGATGGGACCGTTTAGAGGAATAATCACTCTGTGTCTGACCATTGGAGTGTGTGATGGGACGGTTTGGAGGGAGATTCACTGTGTGTCTGACCCCGGGAGTGAGTGATGGGCCGTGTAGAGGGAGATTCACTCTGTGTCTGACCCAGGGCGTGTATGATGGGACAGTGTAGAGAAATAATCACTCTGTGTCTGACCCCGGGAGTGTGTGATGGGACGGTGTGGAGGGAGATTCACTCTGTGTCTGAACCCGGGAGTGTTTGATGGGACCGAGTAGAGGAATAATCACTCTGTGTCTGACCCAGGGAGTGTGTGATGGGCCGGCGTTAAGGGAGATTCACTCTGTGTCTGACCCCGGGGGAGTTTGATGGGAAGGTGTAGAGGAATAATCACTCTGTGTCTGACCCCGGGAGTGTTTGATGTGACCGTGTAGAGGAATAATCTCTCTGTGTCTGACCCCGGGAGTGTGTGATGGGACGGTGTGGAGGGAGATTAACTCTGTGTCTGACCCCGGGAGACTGTGATGGGCGGTGTAGAGGAATAATCACTCTGTGTCTGACCCAGGGAGTTTGTGACGGGACGGTGTGGAGGGAGATTCACTCTGTGTCTGACCCAGGGAGTGTTTGATGGGAACGTGTAGAGGTATAATCACTCTGATTCTGACCCCGGGAGTGTGTGTTGGGACGGTGTGGACGGAGATTCACTTTGTGTCTGACCCCGGGAGTGTTTGATGTGACCGTGTAGAGGAATAATCTCTCTGTGTCTGACCCCGGGAGTGTGTGATCGGACGGTGTGGAGGGAGATTCACTCTGTGTCTGACCCCGGGAGAGTGTGATGGGTGGTGTAGAGGAATAATCACTCTGTGTCTGACCCAGGGAATTTGGACGGGACGGTGTGGAGGGAGATTCACTCTGTGTCTGACCCCGGGAGTGTTTGATGGGACCGTGTAGAGGAATAATCACTCTGAGTCTGACCCCGGGAGTGTGTGTTGGGACAGTGTGGACGGAGATTAACTCTGTGTCTGACCCCGGGAGAGTGTGATGTGACCGTGTAGAGGAATAATCACTCTGTGTCTGACCCCGGGAGTGTGTGATGGGACGGTGTGGAGGGAGATTCACTGTGTCTGACCCCGGGAGTGTTTGATGGGACCGTGTAGAGGAATAATCACTCTGTGTCTGACCCCGGGAGTGTGTGATGGGCCGGCGTGTAGGGAGATTCACTCTGTGTCTGACCGCGGGTGAGTTTGATGGGAAGGTGTAGAGGAATAATCACTCTGTGTCTGACCCCGGGAGTGTTTGATGGGACCGTGTACAGGAATAATCTCTCTGTGTCTGACCCCGGGAGTGTGTGATGGGACGGTGTGGAGGGACATTAACTCTGTGTCTGACCCCGGGAGAGTGTGATGTGACCGTGTAGAGGAATAATCACTCTGTGTCTGACCCCGGGAGTGTGTGATGGGACGGTGTGGAGGGAGATTCACTGTGTCTGACCCCGGGAGTGTTTGATGGGACCGTGTAGAGGAATAATCACTCTGTGTCTGACCCAGGGAGTGTTTGATGGGAACGTGTAGAGGAATAATCACTCTGAGTCTGACCCCGGGAGTGTGTGTTGGGACGGTGTGGAGGGAGATTCACTGTGTCTGACCCCGGGAGTGTTTGATGGGACCGTGTAGAGGAATAATCACTCTGTGTCTGACCCCGGGAGTGTGTGATGGGACGGCGTGGAGGGAGATTCACTCTGTGTCTGAACCCGGGAGTGTTTGATGGGACCGAGTAGAGGAATAATCACTCTGTGTCTGACCCAGGGAGTGTGTGATGGGCCGGCGTTAAGGGAGATTCACTCTGTGTCTGACCCCGGGGGAGTTTGATGGGAAGGTGTAGAGGAATAATCACTCTGTGTCTGACCCCGGGAGTGTTTGATGTGACCGTGTAGAGGAATAATCTCTCTGTGTCTGACCCCGGGAGTGTGTGATGGGACGGTGTGGAGGGAGATTAACTCTGTGTCTGACCCCGGGAGACTGTGATGGGCGGTGTAGAGGAATAATCACTCTGTGTCTGACCCAGGGAGTGTTTGATGGGAACGTGTAGAGGAATAATCACTCTGAGTCTGACCCCGGGAGTGTGTGTTGGGACGGTGTGGAGGGAGATTCACTGTGTCTGACCCCGGGAGTGTTTGATGGGACCGTGTAGAGGAATAATCACTCTGTGTCTGACCCCGGGAGTGTGTGATGGGACGGCGTGGAGGGAGATTCACTCTGTGTCTGACCCTGGGTGAGTTTGATGGGAAGGTGTAGAGGAATAATCACTCTGTGTCTGACCCCGGGAGTGTGTGATCGGACGGTGTGGAGGGAGATTAACTCTGTGTCTGACCCCGGGAGAGTGTGATGTGCGGTGTAGAGGAATAATCACTCTGTGTCTGACCCAGGGAATTTGGACGGGACGGTGTGGATGGAGATTCACTCTGTGTCTGACCCCGGGAGTGTTTGATGGGACCGTGTAGAGGAATAATCACTCTGAGTCTGACCCCGGGAGTGTGTGTTGGGACGGTGTAGAGGAATAATCACTCTGTGTCTGACCCCGGGACTGTGTGATGGGACGGTGTGGAGGGAGATTCACTCTGTGTCTGACCCCGGGAGAGTGTGATGTGACCGTGTAGAGGAATAATCACTCTGTGTCTGACCCCGGGAGTGTGTGATGGGACGGTGTGGAGGAATAATCTCTCTGTGTCTGACTCCGGGAGTGTGTGGTGGGACGGTGTGGAGGGAGATTAACTCTGTGTCTGACCATGGGAGTGTGTGATGGGCCGTGTAGAGGGAGATTCACTCTGTGTCTGACCCAGGGCGTGTGTGATGGGACAGTGTAGAGAAATAATCACTCTGTGTCTGACCCCGGGAGTGTGTGATGGGACGGTGTGGAGGGAGATTAACTCTGTGTCTGACCCCGGGAGACTGTGATGTGCGGTGTAGAGGAATAATCACTCTGTGTCTGACCCAGGGAGTTTGTGACGGGACGGTGTGGAGGGAGATTCACTCTGTGTCTGACCCCGGGAGTGTTTGATGGGAACGTGTAGAGGTATAATCACTCTGAGTCTGACCCCGGGAGTGTGTGTTGGGACGGTGTGGACGGAGATTCACTTTGTGTCAGACCCCGGGGGTGTTTGATGTGACCGTGTAGAGGAATAATCACACTGTGTCTGACCCCGGGAGTGTGTGATGGGACGGTGTGGAGGGAGATTCACTGTGTCTGACCCCGGGAGTGTTTGATAGGAAGGTGTAGAGGAATAATCACTCTGTGTCTGACCCCGGGAGAGTTTGATGGGACCGTGTAGAGGAATAATCTCTCTGTGTCTGACCCCGGGAGTGTGTGATCGGACGGTGTGGAGGGAGATTCACTCTGTGTCTGACCCCGGGAAAGTGTGATGGGTGGTGTAGAGGAATAATCACTCTGTGTCTGACCCAGGGAATTTGGACGGGACGGTGTGGAGGGAGATTCACTCTGTGTCTGACCCCGGGAGTGTTTGATGGGACCGTGTAGAGGAATAATCACTCTGAGTCTGACCCAGGGAGTGTGTGTTGGGACGGTGTGGACGGAGATTAACTCTGTGTCTGACCCCGGGAGAGTGTGATGTGACCGTGTAGAGGAATAATCACTCTGTGTCTGACCCCGGGAGTGTGTGATGGGACGGTGTGGAGGGAGATTCACTGTGTCTGACCCCGGGAATGTTTGATGGGACCGTGTAGTGGAATAATCTCTCTGTGTCTGACCCCGGGAGTGTGTGATGGGACGGTGTGGAGGGAGATTAACTCTGTGTCTGTCCCCGGGAGAGTGTGATGGGCGGTGTAGAGGAATAATCACTCTGTGTCTGACCCAGGGAGTGTTTGATGGGAACGTGTAGAGGAATAATCACTGAGTCTGACCCCGGGAGTGTGTGTTGGGACGGTGTGGACGGAGATTCACTTTGTGTCTGACCCCGGGAGCGTTTGATGGGACCGTGTAGAGGAAGAATCACACTGTGTCTGACCCCGGGAGTGTGTGATGGGACGGTGTGGAGGGAGATTCACTGTGTCTGACCCCGGGAGTGTTTGATGGGACCGTGTAGAGGAATAATCACTCTGTGTCTGACCCCGGGAGTGTGTGATGGGCCGGCGTGGAGGGAGATTCACTCTGTGTCTGACCACGGGTGAGTTTGATGGGAAGGTGTAGAGGAATAATCACTCTGTGTCTGACCCCGGGAGTGTGTGATCGGACGGTGTGGAGGGAGATTAACTCTGTGTCTGACCCCGGGAGAATGTGATGTGCGGTGTAGAGGAATAATCACTCTGTGTCTGACCCAGGGAGTTTGTGACGGGACGGTGTGGAGGAATAATCACTCTGTGTCTGACCCCGGGAGTGTTTGATGGGACCGTGTAGAGGAATAATCACTCTGAGTCTGACCCCGGGAGTGTGTGTTGGGACGGTGTAGAGGAATAATCACTCTGTGTCTGACCCCGGGATTGTTTGATGGTACCGTGTAGCGGAATAATCACTCTGTGTCTGACCCCGGGAGTGTGTGATGGGACGGCGTGGAGGGAGATTCACTCTGTGTCTGACCCCGGGAGTGTTTGATGGGACCGTTTAGAGGAATAATCACTGTCTGTCTGACACACGGAGTGTTTGATGCTACCGTGTAGAGGAATAATCACTCTGTATCTGACCCCGGGAGTGTGTGATGGGCCGGCGTGTAGGGAGATTCACTCTGTGTCTGACCGCGGGTGAGTTTGATGGGAAGGTGTAGAGGAATAATCACTCTGTGTCTGACCCCGGGAGTGTTTGATGGGACCGTGTACAGGAATAATCTCTCTGTGTCTGACCCCGGGAGTGTGTGATGGGACGGTGTGGAGGGACATTAACTCTGTGTCTGACCCCGGGAGAGTGTGATGTGACCGTGTAGAGGAATAATCACTCTGTGTCTGACCCCGGGAGTGTGTGATGGGACGGTGTGGAGGGAGATTCACTGTGTCTGACCCCGGGAGTGTTTGATGGGACCGTGTAGAGGAATAATCACTCTGTGTCTGACCCCGGGAGTGTGTGAATGGCCGGCGTGGAGGGAGATTCACTCTGTCTCTGACCCCGGGTGAGTTTGATGGGACCGTGTAGAGGAATAATCACTCTGTGTCTGACCGCCGGGAGTGTTTGATGGGACCGTGTAGAGGAATAATCACTCTGTGTCTGACCCCGGGAGTGTTTGATGGGACCGTTTAGAGGAATAATGACTCTGTGTCTGACCATGGGAGTGTGTGATGGGCCGTGTAGAGGGAGATTCACTCTGTGTCTGAACCCGGGAGTGGTTGATGGGACCGAGTAGAGGAATAATCACTCTGTGTCTGACCCCGGGAGTGTGTGATGGGCCGGCGTGGAGGGAGATTCACTCTGTGTCTGACCCTGGGTGAGTTTGATGGGAAGGTGTAGAGGAATAATCACTCTGTGTCTGACCCCGGGAGTGTGTGATCGGACGGTGTGGAGGGAGATTAACTCTGTGTCTGACCCCGGGAGAGTGTGATGTGCGGTGTAGAGGAATAATCACTCTGTGTCTGACCCAGGGAATTTGGACGGGACGGTGTGGATGGAGATTCACTCTGTGTCTGACCCCGGGAGTGTTTGATGGGACCGTGTAGAGGAATAATCACTCTGAGTCTGACCCCGGGAGTGTGTGTTGGGACGGTGTAGAGGAATAATCACTCTGTGTCTGACCCCGGGACTGTGTGATGGGACGGTGTGGAGGGAGATTCACTCTGTGTCTGACCCCGGGAGAGTGTGATGTGACCGTGTAGAGGAATAATCACTCTGTGTCTGACCCCGGGAGTGTGTGATGGGACGGTGTGGAGGGAGATTCACTGTGTCTGACCCCGGGAATGTTTGATGGGACCGTGTAGAGGAATAATCTCTCTGTGTCTGACTCCGGGAGTGTTTGATGGGACCGTGTAGAGGAATAATCACTCTGAGTCTGACCCCGGGAGTGTGTGTTGGGACGGTGTAGAGGAATAATCACTCTGTGTCTGACCCCGGGACTGTGTGATGGGACGGCGTGGAGGGAGATTCACTCTGTGTCTGACCCCGGGAGTGTTTGATGCTACCGTGTAGAGGAATAATCACTCTGTATCTGACCCCGGGAGTGTGTGATGGGCCGGCGTGTAGGGAGATTCACTCTGTGTCTGACCGCGGGTGAGTTTGATGGGACAGTGTACAGGAATAATCTCTCTGTGTCTGACCCCGGGAGTGTGTGATGGGCGGTGTAGAGGAATAATCACTCTGTGTCTGACCCCGGAGTGTTTGATGGGACAGTGTACAGGAATAATCTCTCTGTGTCTGACCCCGGGAGTGTGTGATGGGCGGTGTAGAGGAATAATCACTCTGTGTCTGACCCAGGGAATTTGGACGGGACGGTGTGGAGGGAGATTCACACTGTGTCTGACCCCGGGAGTGTTTGATGGGACCGTATAGAGGAATAATCTCTCAGTGTCTGACACACGGAGTGTTTGATGCTACCGTGTAGAGGAATAATCACTCTGTATCTGACCCCGGGAGTGTGTGATGGGCCGGCGTGGAGGCAGATTCACACTGTGTCTGACCCCGGGAGTGTTTGATGGGACCGTATAGAGGAATAATCACTCTGTGTCTGACCCCGGGAGTGTTTGATGGGACCGTTTAGAGGAATAATCACTCTGTGTCTGACCATTGGAGTGTGTGATGGGACGGTTTGGAGGGAGATTCACTGTGAGTCTGACCCCGGGAGTGAGTGATGGGCCGTGTAGAGGGAGATTTACTCTGTGTCTGACCCAGGGCGTGTGTGATGGGACAGTGTAGAGAAATAATCACTCTGTGTCTGAACCCGGGAGCGTTTGATGGGACCGAGTAGAGGAATAATCACTCTGTGTCTGACCCAGGGAGTATGTGATGGGCCGGCGTTAAGGGAGATTTACTCTGTGTCTGACCCCGGGTGAGTTTGATGGGAAGGTGTAGAGGAATAATCACTCTGTGTCTGAACCAGGGAGTTTGTGACGGGACGGTGTGGAGGGAGATTCAATCTGTGTCTGACCCCGGGAGTGTTTGATGGGAACGTGTAGAGGTATAATCACTCTAAATCTGACCCCGGGAGTGTGTGTTGGGACGGTGTGGACGGAGATTCACTTTGTGTCTGACCCCGGGAGTGTTTGATGTGACCGTGTAGAGGAATAATCACTCTGTATCTGACCCCGGGAGTGTGTGATGGGCCGGCGTGTAGGGAGATTCACTCTGTGTCTGACCGCGGGTGAGTTTGATGGGACCGTGTACAGGAATAATCTCTCTGTGTCTGACCCCGGGAGTGTGTGATGGGCGGTGTATAGGAATAATCACTCTGTGTCTGACCCCGGGAGTGTTTGATGGGACCGTGTACAGGAATAATCTCTCTGTGTCTTACACCGGGAGTGTGTGATGGGCGGTGTAGAGGAATAATCACTCTGTGTCTGACCCAGGGAATTTGGACGGGACGGTGTGGAGGGAGATTCACACTGTGTCTGACCCCGGGAGTGTTTGATGGGACCGTATAGAGGAATAATCTCTCTGTGTCTGACACACGGAGTGTTTGATGCTACCGTGTAGAGGAATAATCACTCTGTATCTGACCCCGGGAGTGTGTGATGGGCCGGCGTGGAGGGAGATTCACACTGTGTCTGACCCCGGGAGTGTTTGATGGGACCGTATAGAGGCATAATCACTCTGTGTCTGACCCCGGGAGTGTTTGATGGGACCGTTTAGAGGAATAATCACTCTGTGTCTGACCATTGGAGTGTGTGATGGGACGGTTTGGAGGGAGATTCACTGTGTGTCTGACCCCGGGAGTGAGTGATGGGCCGTGTAGAGGGAGATTCACTCTGTGTCTGACCCAGGGCGTGTGTGATGGGACAGTGTAGAGAAATAATCACTCTGTGTCTGAACCCGGGAGCGTTTGATGGGACCGAGTAGAGGAATAATCACTCTGTGTCTGACCCAGGGAGTATGTGATGGGCGGCGTTAAGGGAGATTCACTCTGTGTCTGACCCCGGGTGAGTTTGATGGGAAGGTGTAGAGGAATAATCACTCTGTGTCTGACCCCGGGAGACTGTGATGGGCGGTGTAGAGGAATAATCACTCTGTGTCTGAACCAGGGAGTTTGTGACGGGACGGTGTGGAGGGAGATTCAATCTGTGTCTGACCCCGGGAGTGTTTGATGGGAACGTGTAGAGGTATAATCACTCTAAATCTGACCCCGGGAGTGTGTGTTGGGACGGTGTGGACGGAGATTCACTTTGTGTCTGACCCCGGGAGTGTTTGATGTGACCGTGTAGAGGAATAATCACACTGTGTCTGACCCCGGGAGTGTGTGATGTGCCGGCGTGGAGGGAGATTCACTCTGTGTCTGACCCCGGGTGAGTTTGATGGGAAGGTCTCGAGGAATAATCAGTCTGTGTCTGTCCCCGGGAGTGTTTGATGGGACCGTGTAGAGGAATAATCTCTCTGTGTCTGACCCCGGGAGTGTGTGATGGGACGGTGTGGAGGGACATTAACTCTGTGTCTGACCCCGGGAGTGTTTGATGGGACCGTGTAGAGGAATAATCACTCTGTGTCTGAACCCGGGAGTGTGTGATGGGCCGGCGTGGAGGGAGATTCACTCTGTGTCTGACCCCGGGTGAGTTTGATGGGAAGGTGTAGAGGAATAATCACTCTGTGTCTGACCCCGGGAAAGTTTGATGGGACCGTGTAGAGGAATAATCACTCTGTGTCTGTCCCCGGGAGTGTGTGATGGGACGGTGTGGAGGGAGATTCACTGTGTCTGACCCCGGGAATGTTTGATGGGACCGGGTAGAGGAATAATCTCTCTGTGTCTGACCCCGGGAGTGTGTGATGGGACGGTGTGGAGGGAGATTAACTCTGTGTCTGTCCCCGGGAGAGTGTGATGGGCGGTGTAGAGCAATAATCACTCTGTGTCTGACCATGGGAGTGTGTGATGGGCCGTGTAGAGGGAGATTCACTCTGTGTCTGACCCAGGGCGTGTGTGATGGGACAGTGTAGAGAAATAATCACTCTGTGTCTGACCCCGGGAGTGTGTGATGGGACGGTGTGGAGGGAGATACACTCTGTGTCTGAACCCGGGAGTGGTTGATGGGACCGAGTAGAGGAATAATCACTCTGTGTCTGACCCAGGGAATTTGGACGGGACGGTGTGGAGGGAGATTCACTCTGTGTCTGACCTCGGGTGAGTTTGATGGGAAGGTGTAGAGGAATAATCACTCTGTGTCTGACCCCGGGATTGTTTGATGCTACCGTGTAGAGGAATAATCACTCTGTATCTGACCGCGGGAGTGTGTGATGGGCCGGCGTGGAGGGAGATTCACTCTGTGTCTGACCCCGGGAGTGTTTGATGGGACCGTATAGAGGAATAATCACTCTGTGTCTGACCCCGGGAGTGTTTGATGGGACCGTTTAGAGGAATAATCACTCTGTGTCTGACCATTGGAGTGTGTGATGGGACGGTTTGGAGGGAGATTCACTGTGTGTCTGACCCCGGGAGTGAGTGATGGGCTTGTAGAGGGAGATTCACTCTGTGTCTGACCCAGGGCGTGTATGATGGGACAGTGTAGAGAAATAATCACTCTGTGTCTGACCCCGGGAGTGTGTGATGGGACGGTGTGGAGGGAGATTCACTCTGTGTCTGAACCCGGGAGTGTTTGATGGGACCGAGTAGAGGAATAATCACTCTGTGTCTGACCCAGGGAGTGTGTGATGGGCCGGCGTTAAGGGAGATTCACTCTGTGTCTGACCCCGGGGGAGTTTGATGGGAAGGTGTAGAGGAATAATCACTCTGTGTCTGACCCCGGGAGTGTTTGATGTGACCGTGTAGAGGAATAATCTCTCTGTGTCTGACCCCGGGAGTGTGTGATGGGACGGTGTGGAGGGAGATTAACTCTGTGTCTGACCCCGGGAGACTGTGATGGGCGGTGTAGAGGAATAATCACTCTGTGTCTGACCCAGGGAGTTTGTGACGGGACGGTGTAGAGGAATAATCACTCTGTGTCTGACCCCGGGAGTGTTTGATGTGACCGTGTAGAGGAATAATCACACTGTGTCTGACCCCGGGAGTGTGTGATGTGCCGGCGTGGAGGGACATTAACTCTGTGTCTGACCCCGGGAGTGTTTGATGGGACCGTGTAGAGGAATAATCACTCTGTGTCTGAACCCGGGAGTGTGTGATGGGCCGGCGTGGAGGGAGATTCACTCTGTGTCTGACCCCGGGTGAGTTTGATGGGAAGGTGTAGAGGAATAATCACTCTGTGTCTGACCCCGGGAAAGTTTGATGGGACCGTGTAGAGGAATAATCACTCTGTGTCTGTCCCCGGGAGTGTGTGATGGGACGGTGTGGAGGGAGATTCACTGTGTCTGACCCCGGGAATGTTTGATGGGACCGGGTAGAGGAATAATCTCTCTGTGTCTGACCCCGGGAGTGTGTGATGGGACGGTGTGGAGGGAGATTAACTCTGTGTCTGTCCCCGGGAGAGTGTGCTGGGCGGTGTAGAGCAATAATCACTCTGTGTCTGACCATGGGAGTGTGTGATGGGCCGTGTAGAGGGAGATTCACTCTGTGTCTGACCCAGGGCGTGTGTGATGGGACAGTGTGGAGGGAGATACACTCTGTGTCTGAACCCGGGAGTGGTTGATGGGACCGAGTAGAGGAATAATCACTCTGTGTCTGACCCAGGGAATTTGGACGGGACGGTGTGGAGGGAGATTCACTCTGTGTCTGACCTCGGGTGAGTTTGATGGGAAGGTGTAGAGGAATAATCACTCTGTGTCTGACCCCGGGATTGTTTGATGCTACCGTGTAGAGGAATAATCACTCTGTATCTGACCGCGGGAGTGTGTGATGGGCCGGCGTGGAGGGAGATTCACTCTGTGTCTGACCCCGGGAGTGTTTGATGGGACCGTATAGAGGAATAATCACTCTGTGTCTGACCCCGGGAGTGTTTGATGGGACCGTTTAGAGGAATAATCACTCTGTGTCTGACCATTGGAGTGTGTGATGGGACGGTTTGGAGGGAGATTCACTGTGTGTCTGACCCCGGGAGTGAGTGATGGGCTTGTAGAGGGAGATTCACTCTGTGTCTGACCCAGGGCGTGTATGATGGGACAGTGTAGAGAAATAATCACTCTGTGTCTGACCCCGGGAGTGTGTGATGGGACGGTGTGGAGGGAGATTCACTCTGTGTCTGAACCCGGGAGTGTTTGATGGGACCGAGTAGAGGAATAATCACTCTGTGTCTGACCCAGGGAGTGTGTGATGGGCCGGCGTTAAGGGAGATTCACTCTGTGTCTGACCCCGGGGGAGTTTGATGGGAAGGTGTAGAGGAATAATCACTCTGTGTCTGACCCCGGGAGTGTTTGATGTGACCGTGTAGAGGAATAATCTCTCTGTGTCTGACCCCGGGAGTGTGTGATGGGACGGTGTGGAGGGAGATTAACTCTGTGTCTGACCCCGGGAGACTGTGATGGGCGGTGTAGAGGAATAATCACTCTGTGTCTGACCCAGGGAGTTTGTGACGGGACGGTGTGGAGGGAGATTCACTCTGTGTCTGACCCCGGGAGTGTTTGATGGGAACGTGTAGAGGTATAATCACTCTGATTCTGACCCCGGGAGTGTGTGTTGGGACGGTGTGGACGGAGATTCACTTTGTGTCTGACCCCGGGAGTGTTTGATGTGACCGTGTAGAGGAATAATCTCTCTGTGTCTGACCCCGGGAGTGTGTGATCGGACGGTGTGGAGGGAGATTCACTCTGTGTCTGACCCCGGGAGAGTGTGATGGGTGGTGTAGAGGAATAATCACTCTGTGTCTGACCCAGGGAATTTGGACGGGACGGTGTGGAGGGAGATTCACTCTGTGTCTGACCCCGGGAGTGTTTGATGGGACCGTGTAGAGGAATAATCACTCTGAGTCTGACCCCGGGAGTGTGTGTTGGGACAGTGTGGACGGAGATTAACTCTGTGTCTGACCCCGGGAGAGTGTGATGTGACCGTGTAGAGGAATAATCACTCTGTGTCTGACCCCGGGAGTGTGTGATGGGACGGTGTGGAGGGAGATTCACTGTGTCTGACCCCGGGAATGTTTGATGGGACCGTGTAGAGGAATAATCTCTCTGTGTCTGACTCCGGGAGTGTGTGGTGGGACGGTGTGGAGGGAGATTAACTCTGTGTCTGTCCCCGGGAGAGTGTGATGGGCGGTGTAGAGGAATAATCACTCTGTGTCTGACCCAGGGAGTGTTTGATGGGAACGTGTAGAGGAATAATCACTCTGAGTCTGACCCCGGGAGTGTGTGTTGGGACGGTGTGGAGGGAGATTCACTGTGTCTGACCCCGGGAGTGTTTGATGGGACCGTGTAGAGGAATAATCACTCTGTGTCTGACCCCGGGAGTGTGTGATGGGCCGGCGTGGAGGGAGATTCACTCTGTGTCTGACCCTGGGTGAGTTTGATGGGAAGGTGTAGAGGAATAATCACTCTGTGTCTGACCCCGGGAGTGTGTGATCGGACGGTGTGGAGGGAGATTAACTCTGTGTCTGACCCCGGGAGAGTGTGATGTGCGGTGTAGAGGAATAATCACTCTGTGTCTGACCCAGGGAATTTGGACGGGACGGTGTGGATGGAGATTCACTCTGTTTCTGACCCCGGGAGTGTTTGATGGGACCGTGTAGAGGAATAATCACTCTGAGTCTGACCCCGGGAGTGTGTGTTGGGACGGTGTAGAGGAATAATCACTCTGTGTCTGACCCCGGGACTGTGTGATGGGACGGTGTGGAGGGAGATTCACTCTGTGTCTGACCCCGGGAGAGTGTGATGTGACCGTGTAGAGGAATAATCACTCTGTGTCTGACCCCGGGAGTGTGTGATGGGACGGTGTGGAGGGAGATTCACTGTGTCTGACCCCGGGAATGTTTGATGGGACCGTGTAGAGGAATAATCTCTCTGTGTCTGACCATGGGAGTGTGTGATGGGCCGTGTAGAGGGAGATTCACTCTGTGTCTGACCCAGGGCGTGTGTGATGGGACAGTGTAGAGAAATAATCACTCTGTGTCTGACCCCGGGAGTGTGTGATGGGACTGTGTGGAGGGAGATTAACTCTGTGTCTGACCCCGGGAGACTGTGATGTGCGGTGTAGAGGAATAATCACTATGTGTCTGACCCAGGGAGTTTGTGACGGGACGGTGTGGAGGGAGATTCACTCTGTGTCTGACCCCGGGAGTGTTTGATGGGAACGTGTAGAGGTATAATCACTCTGAGTCTGACCCCGGGAGTGTGTGTTGGGACGGTGTGGACGGAGATTCACTTTGTGTCAGACCCCGGGGGTGTTTGATGTGACCGTGTAGAGGAATAATCACACTGTGTCTGACCCCGGGAGTGTGTGATGGGACGGTGTGGAGGGAGATTCACTGTGTCTGACCCCGGGAGTGTTTGATGGGAAGGTGTAGAGGAATAATCACTCTGTGTCTGACCCCGGGAGAGTTTGATGGGACCGTGTAGAGGAATAATCTCTCTGTGTCTGACCCCGGGAGTGTGTGATCGGACGGTGTGGAGGGAGATTCACTCTGTGTCTGACCCCGGGAAAGTGTGATGGGTGGTGTAGAGGAATAATCACTCTGTGTCTGACCCAGGGAATTTGGACGGGACGGTGTGGAGGGAGATTCACTCTGTGTCTGACCCCGGGAGTGTTTGATGGGACCGTCTAGAGGAATAATCACTCTGAGTCTGACCCAGGGAGTGTGTGTTGGGACGGTGTGGACGGAGATTAACTCTGTGTCTGACCCCGGGAGAGTGTGATGTGACCGTGTAGAGGAATAATCACTCTGTGTCTGACCCCGGGAGTGTGTGATGGGACGGTGTGGAGGGAGATTCACTGTGTCTGACCCCGGGAATGTTTGATGGGACCGTGTAGTGGAATAATCTCTCTGTGTCTGACCCCGGGAGTGTGTGATGGGACGGTGTGGAGGGAGATTAACTCTGTGTCTGACCCCGGGAGAGTTTGATGGGACCGTGTAGAGGAATAATCTCTCTGTGTCTGACCCCGGGAGTGTGTGATCGGACGGTGTGGAGGGAGATTCACTCTGTGTCTGACCCCGGGAAAGTGTGATGGGTGGTGTAGAGGAATAATCACTCTGTGTCTGACCCAGGGAATTTGGACGGGACGGTGTGGAGGGAGATTCACTCTGTGTCTGACCCCGGGAGTGTTTGATGGGCGGTGTAGAGGAATAATCACTCTGTGTCTGACCCCGGGAGTGTGTGATGGGCCGGCGTGGAGGGAGATTCACTCTGTGTCTGACCACGGGTGAGTTTGATGGGAAGGTGTAGAGGAATAATCACTCTGTGTCTGACCCCGGGAGTGTGTGATCGGACGGTGTGGAGGGAGATTAACTCTGTGTCTGACCCCGGGAGAGTGTGATGTGCGGTGTAGAGGAATAATCACTCTGTGTCTGACCCAGGGAGTTTGTGACGGGACGGTGTGGAGGAATAATCACTCTGTGTCTGACCCCGGGAGTGTTTGATGGGACCGTGTAGAGGAATAATCACTCTGAGTCTGACCCCGGGAGTGTGTGTTGGGACGGTGTAGAGGAATAATCACTCTGTGTCTGACCCCGGGATTGTTTGATGGTACCGTGTAGCGGAATAATCACTCTGTGTCTGACCCCGGGAGTGTGTGATGGGACGGCGTGGAGGGAGATTCACTCTGTGTCTGACCCCGGGAGTGTTTGATGGGACCGTTTAGAGGAATAATCACTGTCTGTCTGACACACGGAGTGTTTGATGCTACCGTGTAGAGGAATAATCACTCTGTATCTGACCCCGGGAGTGTGTGATGGGCCGGCGTGTAGGGAGATTCACTCTGTGTCTGACCGCGGGTGAGTTTGATGGGAAGGTGTAGAGGAATAATCACTCTGTGTCTGACCCCGGGAGTGTTTGATGGGACCGTGTACAGGAATAATCTCTCTGTGTCTGACCCCGGGAGTGTGTGATGGGACGGTGTGGAGGGACATTAACTCTGTGTCTGACCCCGGGAGAGTGTGATGTGACCGTGTAGAGGAATAATCACTCTGTGTCTGACCCCGGGAGTGTGTGATGGGACGGTGTGGAGGGAGATTCACTGTGTCTGACCCCGGGAGTGTTTGATGGGACCGTGTAGAGGAATAATCACTCTGTGTCTGACCCCGGGAGTGTGTGAATGGCCGGCGTGGAGGGAGATTCACTCTGTCTCTGACCCCGGGTGAGTTTGATGGGACCGTGTAGAGGAATAATCATTCTGAGTCTGACCCCGGGACTGTGTGTTGGGACGGAGTGGACGGAGATTCACTTTGTGTCTGACCCCGGGAGTGTTTGATGGGACCGTGTACAGGAATAATCACTCTGTGTCTGACCGCCGGGAGTGTTTGATGGGACCGTGTAGAGGAATAATCACTCTGTGTCTGACCCCGGGAGTGTTTGATGGGACCGTTTAGAGGAATAATCACTCTGTGTCTGACCATGGGAGTGTGTGATGGGCCGTGTAGAGGGAGATTCACTCTGTGTCTGACCCAGGGCGTGTGTGATGGGACAGTGTAGAGAAATAATCACTCTGTGTCTGACCCCGGGAGTGTGTGATGGGACGGTGTGGAGGGAGATACACTCTGTGTCTGAACCCGGGAGTGGTTGATGGGACCGAGTAGAGGAATAATCACTCTGTGTCTGACCCAGGGAATTTGGACGGGTCGGTGTGGAGGGAGATTCACTCTGTGTCTGACCTCGGGTGAGTTTGATGGGAAGGTGTAGAGGAATAATCACTCTGTGTCTGACCCCGGGATTGTTTGATGCTACCGTGTAGAGGAATAATCACTCTGTATCTGACCGCGGGAGTGTGTGATGGGCCGGCGTGGAGGGAGATTCACTCTGTGTCTGACCCCGGGAGTGTTTGATGGGACCGTATAGAGGAATAATCACTCTGTGTCTGACCCCGGGAGTGTTTGATGGGACCGTTTAGAGGAATAATCACTCTGTGTCTGACCATTGGAGTGTGTGATGGGACGGTTTGGAGGGAGATTCACTGTGTGTCTGACCCCGGGAGTGAGTGATGGGCCGTGTAGAGGGAGATTCACTCTCAGGGCGTGTATGATGGGACAGTGTAGAGAAATAATCACTCTGTGTCTGACCCCGGGAGTGTGTGATGGGACGGTGTGGAGGGAGATTCACTCTGTGTCTGAACCCGGGAGTGTTTGATGGGACCGAGTAGAGGAATAATCACTCTGTGTCTGACCCAGGGAGTGTGTGATGGGCCGGCGTTAAGGGAGATTCACTCTGTGTCTGACCCCGGGGGAGTTTGATGGGAAGGTGTAGAGGAATAATCACTCTGTGTCTGACCCCGGGAGTGTTTGATGTGACCGTGTAGAGGAATAATCTCTCTGTGTCTGACCCCGGGAGTGTGTGATGGGACGGTGTGGAGGGAGATTAACTCTGTGTCTGACCCCGGGAGACTGTGATGGGCGGTGTAGAGGAATAATCACTCTGTGTCTGACCCAGGGAGTTTGTGACGGGACGGTGTGGAGGGAGATTCACTCTGTGTCTGACCCCGGGAGTGTTTGATGGGAACGTATAGAGGTATAATCACTCTGATTCTGACCCCGGGAGTGTGTGTTGGGACGGTGTGGACGGAGATTCACTTTGTGTCTGACCCCGGGAGTGTTTGATGTGACCGTGTAGAGGAATAATCTCTCTGTGTCTGACCCCGGGAGTGTGTGATCGGACGGTGTGGAGGGAGATTCACTCTGTGTCTGACCCCGGGAGAGTGTGATGGGTGGTGTAGAGGAATAATCACTCTGTGTCTGACCCAGGGAATTTGGACGGGACGGTGTGGAGGGAGATTCACTCTGTGTCTGACCCCGGGAGTGTTTGATGGGACCGTGTAGAGGAATAATCACTCTGAGTCTGACCCCGGGAGTGTGTGTTGGGACAGAGTGGACGGAGATTAACTCTGTGTCTGACCCCGGGAGAGTGTGATGTGACCGTGTAGAGGAATAATCACTCTGTGTCTGACCCCGGGAGTGTGTGATGGGACGGTGTGGAGGGAGATTCACTGTGTCTGACCCCGGGAATGTTTGATGGGACCGTGTAGAGGAATAATCTCTCTGTGTCTGACTCCGGGAGTGTGTGGTGGGACGGTGTGGAGGGAGATTAACTCTGTGTCTGTCCCCGGGAGAGTGTGATGGGCGGTGTAGAGGAATAATCACTCTGTGTCTGACCCAGGGAGTGTTTGATGGGAACGTGTAGAGGAATAATCACTCTGAGTCTGACCCCGGGAGTGTGTGTTGGGACGGTGTGGAGGGAGATTCACTGTGTCTGACCCCGGGAGTGTTTGATGGGACCGTGTAGAGGAATAATCACTCTGTGTCTGACCCCGGGAGTGTGTGATGGGCCGGCGTGGAGGGAGATTCACTCTGTGTCTGACCCTGGGTGAGTTTGATGGGAAGGTGTAGAGGAATAATCACTCTGTGTCTGACCCCGGGAGTGTGTGATCGGACGGTGTGGAGGGAGATTAACTCTGTGTCTGACCCCGGGAGAGTGTGATGTGCGGTGTAGAGGAATAATCACTCTGTGTCTGACCCAGGGAATTTGGACGGGACGGTGTGGATGGAGATTCACTCTGTGTCTGACCCCGGGAGTGTTTGATGGGACCGTGTAGAGGAATAATCACTCTGAGTCTGACCCCGGGAGTGTGTGTTGGGACGGTGTAGAGGAATAATCACTCTGTGTCTGACCCCGCGACAGTGTGATGGGACGGTGTGGAGGGAGATTCACTCTGTGTCTGACCCCGGGAGAGTGTGATGTGACCGTGTAGAGGAATAATCACTCTGTGTCTGACCCCGGGAGTGTGTGATGGGACGGTGTGGAGGGAGATTCACTGTGTCTGACCCCGGGAATGTTTGATGGGACCGTGTAGAGGAATAATCTCTCTGTGTCTGACTCCGGGAGTGTTTGATGGGACCGTGTAGAGGAATAATCACTCTGAGTCTGACCCCGGGAGTGTGTGTTGGGACGGTGTAGAGGAATAATCACTCTGTGTCTGACCCCGGGACTGTGTGATGGGACGGCGTGGAGGGAGATTCACTCTGTGTCTGACCCCGGGAGTGTTTGATGCTACCGTGTAGAGGAATAATCACTCTGTATCTGACCCCGGGAGTGTGTGATGGGCCGGCGTGTAGGGAGATTCACTCTGTGTCTGACCGCGGGTGAGTTTGATGGGTCAGTGTACAGGAATAATCTCTCTGTGTCTGACCCCGGGAGTGTGTGATGTGCGGTGTAGAGGAATAATCACTCTGTGTCTGACCCCGGAGTGTTTGATGGGACAGTGTACAGGAATAATCTCTCTGTGTCTGACCCCGGGAGTGTGTGATGGGCGGTGTAGAGGAATAATCACTCTGTGTCTGACCCAGGGAATTTGGACGGGACGGTGTGGAGGGAGATTCACACTGTGTCTGACCCCGGGAGTGTTTGATGGGACCGTATAGAGGAATAATCTCTCTGTTTCTGACACACGGAGTGTTTGATGCTACCGTGTAGAGGAATAATCACTCTGTATCTGACCCCGGGAGTGTGTGATGGGCCGGCGTGGAGGCAGATTCACACTGTGTCTGACCCCGGGAGTGTTTGATGGGACCGTATAGAGGAATAATCACTCTGTGTCTGACCCCGGGAGTGTTTGATGGGACCGTTTAGAGGAATAATCACTCTGTGTCTGACCATTGGAGTGTGTGATGGGACGGTTTGGAGGGAGATTCACTGTGAGTCTGACCCCGGGAGTGAGTGATGGGCCGTGTAGAGGGAGATTTACTCTGTGTCTGACCCAGGGCGTGTGTGATGGGACAGTGTAGAGAAATAATCACTCTGTGTCTGAACCCGGGAGCGTTTGATGGGACCGAGTAGAGGAATAATCACTCTGTGTCAAACCCAGGGAGTATGTGATGGGCCGGCGTTAAGGGAGATTCACTCTGTGTCTGACCCCGGGTGAGTTTGATGGGAAGGTGTAGAGGAATAATCACTCTGTGTCTGAACCAGGGAGTTTGTGACGGGACGGTGTGGAGGGAGATTCAATCTGTGTCTGACCCCGGGAGTGTTTGATGGGAACGTGTAGAGGTATAATCACTCTAAATCTGACCCCGGGAGTGTGTGTTGGGACGGTGTGGACGGAGATTCACTTTGTGTCTGACCCCGGGAGTGTTTGATGTGACCGTGTAGAGGAATAATCACTCTGTATCTGACCCCGGGAGTGTGTGATGGGCAGGCGTGTAGGGAGATTCACTCTGTGTCTGACCGCGGGTGAGTTTGATGGGACCGTGTACAGGAATAATCTCTCTGTGTCTGACCCCGGGAGTGTGTGATGGGCGGTGTATAGGAATAATCACTCTGTGTCTGACCCCGGGAGTGTTTGATGGGACCGTGTACAGGAATAATCTCTCTGTGTCTGACCCCGGGAGTGTGTGATGGGCGGTGTAGCGGAATAATCACTCTGTGTCTGACCCAGGGAATTTGGACGGGACGGTGTGGAGGGAGATTCACACTGTGTCTGACCCCGGGAGTGTTTGATGGGACCGTATAGAGGAATAATCTCTCTGTGTCTGACACACGGAGTGTTTGATGCTACCGTGTAGAGGAATAATCACTCTGTATCTGACCCCGGGAGAGTGTGATGGGCCGGCGTGGAGGGAGATTCACACTGTGTCTGACCCCGGGAGTGTTTGATGGGACCGTATAGAGGAATAATCACTCTGTGTCTGACCCCGGGAGTGTTTGATGGGACCGTTTAGAGGAATAATCACTCTGTGTCTGACCATTGGAGTGTGTGATGGGACGGTTTGGAGGGAGATTCACTGTGTGTCTGACCCCGGGAGTGAGTGATGGGCCGTGTAGAGGGAGATTCACTCTGTGTCTGACCCAGTGCGTGTGTGATGGGACAGTGTAGAGAAATAATCACTCTGTGTCTGAACCCGGGAGCGTTTGATGGGACCGAGTAGAGGAATAATCACTCTGTGTCTGACCCAGGGAGTATGTGATGGGCGGGCGTTAAGGGAGATTCACTCTGTGTCTGACCCCGGGTGAGTTTGATGGGAAGGTGTAGAGGAATAATCACTCTGTGTCTGACCCCGGGAGACTGTGATGGGCGGTGTAGAGGAATAATCACTCTGTGTCTGAACCAGGGAGTTTGTGACGGGACGGTGTGGAGGGAGATTCAATCTGTGTCTGACCCCGGGAGTGTTTGATGGGAACGTGTAGAGGTATAATCACTCTAAATCTGACCCCGGGAGTGTGTGTTGGGACGGTGTGGACGGAGATTCACTTTGTGTCTGACCCCGGGAGTGTTTGATGTGACCGTGTAGAGGAATAATCACTCTGTATCTGACCCCGGGAGTGTGTGATGGGCAGGCGTGTGGGGAGATTCACTCTGTGTCTGACCGCGGGTGAGTTTGATGGGACCGTGTACAGGAATAATCTCTCTGTGTCTGACCCCGGGAGTGTGTGATGGGCGGTGTATAGGAATAATCACTCTGTGTCTGACCCCGGGAGTGTTTGATGGGACCGTGTACAGGAATAATCTCTCTGTGTCTGACCCCGGGAGTGTGTGATGGGCGGTGTAGAGGAATAATCACTCTGTGTCTGACCCAGGGAATTTGGACGGGACCGTGTGGAGGGAGATTCACACTGTGTCTGACCCCGGGAGTGTTTGATGGGACCGTATAGAGGAATAATCTCTCTGTGTCTGACACACGGAGTGTTTGATGCTACCGTGTAGAGGAATAATCACTCTGTATCTGACCCCGGGAGTGTGTGATGGGCCGGCGTGGAGGGAGATTCACACTGTGTCTGACCCCGGGAGTGTTTGATGGGACCGTATAGAGGAATAATCACTCTGTGTCTGACCCCGGGAGTGTTTGATGGGACCGTTTAGAGGAATAATCACTCTGTGTCTGACCATTGGAGTGTGTGATGGGACGGTTTGGAGGGAGATTCACTGTGTGTCTGACCCCGGGAGTGAGTGATGGGCCGTGTAGAGGGAGATTCACTCTGTGTCTGACCCAGTGCGTGTGTGATGGGACAGTGTAGAGAAATAATCACTCTGTGTCTGAACCCGGGAGCGTTTGATGGGACCGAGTAGAGGAATAATCACTCTGTGTCTGACCCAGGGAGTATGTGATGGGCGGGCGTTAAGGGAGATTCACTCTGTGTCTGACCCCGGGTGAGTTTGATGGGAAGGTGTAGAGGAATAATCACTCTGTGTCTGACCCCGGGAGACTGTGATGGGCGGTGTAGAGGAATAATCACTCTGTGTCTGAACCAGGGAGTTTGTGACGGGACGGTGTGGAGGGAGATTCAATCTGTGTCTGACCCCGGGAGTGTTTGATGGGAACGTGTAGAGGTATAATCACTCTAAATCTGACCCCGGGAGTGTGTGTTGGGACGGTGTGGACGGAGATTCACTTTGTGTCTGACCCCGGGAGTGTTTGATGTGACCGTGTAGAGGAATAATCACACTGTGTCTGACCCCGGGAGTGTGTGATGTGCCGGCGTGGAGGGAGATTCACTCTGTGTCTGACCCCGGGTGAGTTTGATGGGAAGGTGTCGAGGAATAATCAGTCTGTGTCTGTCCCCGGGCGTGTTTGATGGGACCGTGTAGAGGAATAATCTCTCTGTGTCTGACCCCGGGAGTGTGTGATGGGACGGTGTGGAGGGACATTAACTCTGTGTCTGACCCCGGGAGTGTTTGATGGGACCGTGTAGAGGAATAATCACTCTGTGTCTGAACCCGGGAGTGTGTGATGGGCCGGCGTGGAGGGAGATTCACTCTGTGTCTGACCCCGGGTGAGTTTGATGGGAAGGTGTAGAGGAATAATCACTCTGTGTCTGACCCCGGGAAAGTTTGATGGGACCGTGTAGAGGAATAATCACTCTGTGTCTGTCCCCGGGAGTGTGTGATGGGACGGTGTGGAGGGAGATTCACTGTGTCTGACCCCGGGAATGTTTGATGGGACCGGGTAGAGGAATAATCTCTCTGTGTCTGACCCCGGGAGTGTGTGATGGGACGGTGTGGAGGGAGATTAACTCTGTGTCTGTCCCCGGGAGAGTGTGATGGGCGGTGTAGAGCAATAATCACTCTGTGTCTGACCCAGGGAGTGTTTGATGGGAACGTGTAGAGGAATAATCACTCTGAGTCTGACCCCGGGAGTGTGTGTTGGGACGGTGTGGACGGAGATTCACTTTGTGTCTGACCCGGGAGTGTTTGATGGGACCGTGTAGAGGAATAATCACTCTGTGTCTGACTCCGGGAGTGTGTGATGGGCCGGCGTGGAGGGAGATTCACTCTGTCTCTGACCCCGGGTGAGTTTGATGGGAAGGTGTAGAGGAATAATCACTCTGTGACTGATCCCGGGAGAGTTTGATGGGACCGTGTAGAGGAATAATCACTCTGTGTCTGACCCCGGGAGTGTGTGATGGGCCGGCGTGGAGGGAGATTCACTCTGTGTCTGCCCCCGGGTGAGTTTGATGGGAAGGTGTAGAGGAATAATCACTCTGTGTCTGACCCCGGGAGAGTGTGATGTGCGGTGTAGAGGAATAATCACTCTGTGTCTGACCCCGGGAGTGTTTGATGGGACCGTGTAGAGGAATAATCACTCTGTGTCTGACCCCGGGAGTGTTTGATGGGACCGTGTAGAGGAATAATCACTCTGTGTCTGACCGCAGGGAGTGTTTGATGGGACCGTGTAGAGGAATAATCACTCTGTGTCTGACCCCGGGAGTGTTTGATGGGACCGTGTAGAGGAATAATCACTCTGTGTCTGACACCGGGAGTGTGTGATGGGCCGGCGTGGAGGGAGATTCACTCTGTGTCTGACCCAGGGCGTGTGTGATGGGACAGTGTAGAGAAATAATCACTCTGTGTCTGACCCCGGGAGTGTGTGATGGGACGGTGTGGAGGGAGATTCACTCTGTGTCTGACCCCGGGTGAGTTTGATGGGAAGGTGTAGAGGAATAATCACTCTGTGTCTGACCCCGGGAGAGTTTGATGGGACCGTGTAGAGGAATAATCTCTCTGTCTCTGACCACGGGAGTGTGTGATCGGACGGGGTGGAGGGAGATTAACTCTGTGTCTGACCCCGGGAGAGTGTGATGGGCGGTGTGGAGGAATAATCACTCTGTGTCTGACCCAGGGAATTTGGACGGGACGGTATGGAGGGAGATTCACTTTGATGGGACCGTTTAGAGGAATAATCAATGTCTGTCTGACCATTGGAATGTGTGATGGGACGGTTTGGAGGGAGATTCACTGTGTGTCTGACCCCGGGAGTGAGTGATGGGCCGTGTAGAGGGAGATTCACTCTGTGTCTGACCCAGGGCGTGTGTGATGGGACAGTGTAGAGAAATAATCACTCTGTGTCTGAACCCGGGAGTGTTTGATGGGACCGAGTAGAGGAATAATCACTCTGTGTCTGACCCAGGGAGTATGTGATGGGCCGGCGTTAAGGGAGATTCACTCTGTGTCTGACCCCGGGTGAGTTTGATGGGAAGTTGTAGAGGACTAATCACTCTGTGTCTGACCCAGGGAGTTTGTGACGGGACGGTGTGGAGGGAGATTCACTGTGTGTCTGACCCCGGGAGTGTTTGATGGGAACGTGTAGAGGTATAATCACTCTGAGTCTGACCCCGGGAGTGTGTGATGTGCCGGCGTGGAGGGAGATTCACTCTGTGTCTGACCCCGGGTGAGTTTGATGGGAAGGTGTAGAGGAATAATCAGTCTGTGTCTGACCCAGTCAGAGTTTGATGGGACCGGGTAGAGGAATAATCTCTCTGTGTCTGACCCCTGGAGTGTGTGTTCGGACGGTGTGTAGGGAGATTAACTCTGTGTCTGACCCCGGGAGAGTGTGATGGGCGGTGTAGAGGAATAATCACTCTGTGTCTGACCCAGGGAGTTTGTGACGGGACGGTGTGGAGGGAGATTCACTCTGTGTCTGACCCCGGGAGTGTTTGAAGGGACCGTGTAGAGGAGTAATCACTCTGAGTCTGACCCCGGGTGTGTGTGTTGGGACGGTGTAGAGGAATAATCACTCTGTGTCTGACCATTGGAGTGTGTGATGGGACGGTGTGGAGGGAGATTCACTGTGAGTCTGACCCCGGGAGTGTGTGATGGGCGGTGTAGAGGAATAATCACTCTGTGTCTGACCCCGGGAGTGTGCGCTGGGACGATGTGGAGGGTGGTTCACTATGTGTCTGATCCCGGGGGTGTGTGATGGGCCGGCGTTAAGGGAGATTCACTCTGTGTCTGACCCCGGGTGAGTTTGATGGGAAGGTGTAGAGGAATAATCGCTCTGTGTCTGAACACGGGAGAGTTTGATGGGACCGTGTAGAGGAATAATCACTCTGTGTCTGACCCCGGGTGAGTTTGATGGGAAGGTGTAGAGGAATGATCACTCTGTGTCTGACCCCGGGAGTGTTTGATGGGACCGTGTAGAGGAATAATCTCTCTGTGTCTGACCCCGGGAGAGTTTGATGGGACCGTGTAGAGGAATAATCTCTCTGTGTCTGACCACGGGAGTGTGTGATGGGACGGTGTGGAGGGAGATTCACAGTGTCTGACCCCGGGAGTGTTTGATGGGAAGGTGTAGAGGAATAATCACTCTGTGTCTGACCCCGGGAGAGTTTGATGGGACCGTGTAGAGGAATAATCTCTCTGTGTCTGACCCCGGGAGTGTGTGATCGGACGGTGTGGAGGGAGATTCACTCTGTGTCTGACCCCGGGAAAGTGTGATGGGTGGTGTAGAGGAATAATCACTCTGAGTCTGACCCAGGGAGTATGTGTTGGGACGGTGTGGACGGAGATTAACTCTGTGTCTGACCCCGGGAGAGTGTGATGTGACCGTGTAGAGGAATAATCACTCTGTGTCTGACCCCGGGAGTGTGTGATGGGACGGTGTGGAGGGAGATTCACTGTGTCTGACCCCGGGAATGTTTGATGGGACCGTGTAGAGGAATAATCTCTCTGTGTCTGACCCCGGGAGTGTGTGATGGGACGGTGTGGAGGGAGATTAACTCTGTGTCTGTCCCCGGGAGAGTGTGATGGGCGGTGTAGAGGAATAATCACTCTGTGTCTGACCCAGGGAGTGTTTGATGGGAACGTGTAGAGGAATAATCACTGAGTCTGACCCCGGGAGTGTGTGTTGGGACGGTGTGGACGGAGATTCACTTTGTGTCTGACCCCGGGAGCGTTTGATGGGACCGTGTAGAGGAAGAATCACACTGTGTCTGACCCCGGGAGTGTGTGATGGGACGGTGTGGAGGGAGATTCACTGTGTCTGACCCCGGGAGTGTTTGATGGGCCGGCGTGGAGGGAGATTCACTCTGTGTCTGACCACGGGTGAGTTTGATGGGAAGGTGTAGAGGAATAATCACTCTGTGTCTGACCCCGGGAGTGTGTGATCGGACGGTGTGGAGGGAGATTAACTCTGTGTCTGACCCCGGGAGAGTGTGATGTGCGGTGTAGAGGAATAATCACTCTGTGTCTGACCCCGGGAGTGTGTGTTGGGACGGTGTAGAGGAATAATCACTCTGTGTCTGACCCCGGGATTGTTTGATGGTACCGTGTAGCGGAATAATCACTCTGTGTCTGACCCCGGGAGTGTGTGATGGGACGGCGTGGAGGGAGATTCACTCTGTGTCTGACCCCGGGAGTGTTTGATGGGACCGTTTAGAGGAATAATCACTGTCTGTCTGACACACGGAGAGTTTGATGCTACCGTGTAGAGGAATAATCACTCTGTATCTGACCCCGGGAGTGTGTGATGGGCCGGCGTGTAGGGAGATTCACTCTGTGACTGACCGCGGGTGAGTTTGATGGGAAGGTGTAGAGGAATAATCACTCTGTGTCTGACCCCGGGAGTGTTTGATGGGACCGTGTACAGGAATAATCTCTCTGTGTCTGACCCCGGGAGTGTGTGATGGGACGGTGTGGAGGGACATTAACTCTGTGTCTGACCCCGGGAGAGTGTGATGTGACCGTGTAGAGGAATAATCACTCTGTGTCTGACCCCGGGAGTGTGTGATGGGACGGTGTGGAGGGAGATTCACTGTGTCTGACCCCGGGAGTGTTTGATGGGACCGTGTAGAGGAATAATCACTCTGTGTCTGACCCCGGGAGTGTGTGAATGGCCGGCGTGGAGGGAGATTCACTCTGTCTCTGACCCCGGGTGAGTTTGATGGGACCGTATAGAGGAATAATCATTCTGAGTCTGACCCCGGGAGTGTGTGTTGGGACGGTGTGGACGGAGATTCACTTTGTGTCTGACCCCGGGAGTGTTTGATGGGACCGTGTACAGGAATAATCACTCTGTGTCTGACCGCCGGGAGTGTTTGATGGGACCGTGTAGAGGAATAATCACTCTGTGTCTGACCCCGGGAGTGTTTGATGGGACCGTTTAGAGGAATAATCACTCTGTGTCTGACCATGGGAGTGTGTGATGGGCCGTGTAGAGGGAGATTCACTCTGTGTCTGACCCAGGGCGTGTGTGATGGGACAGTGTAGAGAAATAATCACTCTGTGTCTGACCCCGGGAGTGTGTGATGGGACGGTGTGGAGGGAGATTCACTCTGTGTCTGAACCCGGGAGTGGTTGATGGGACCGAGTAGAGGAATAATCACTCTGTGTCTGACCCAGGGAATTTGGACGGGACGGTGTGGAGGGAGATTCACTCTGTGTCTGACCCCGGGTGAGTTTGATGGGAAGGTGTAGAGGAATAATCACTCTGTGTCTGACCCCGGGATTGTTTGATGCTACCGTGTAGAGGAATAATCACTCTGTATCTGACCGCGGGAGTGTGTGATGGGCCGGCGTGGAGGGAGATTCACTCTGTGTCTGACCCCGGGAGTGTTTGATGGGACCGTATAGAGGAATAATCACTCTGTGTCTGACCCCGGGAGTGTTTGATGGGACCGTTTAGAGGAATAATCACTCTGTGTCTGACCATTGGAGTGTGTGATGGGACGGTTTGGAGGGAGATTCACTGTGTGTCTGACCCCGGGAGTGAGTGATGGGCCGTGTAGAGGGAGATTCACTCTGTGTCTGACCCAGGGCGTGTATGATGGGACAGTGTAGAGAAATAATCACTCTGTGTCTGACCCCTGGAGTGTGTGATGGGACGGTGTGGAGGGAGATTCACTCTGTGTCTGAACCCGGGAGTGTTTGATGGGACCGAGTAGAGGAATAATCACTCTGTGTCTGACCCAGGGAGTGTGTGATGGGCCGGCGTTAAGGGAGATTCACTCTGTGTCTGACCCCGGGTGAGTTTGATGGGAAGGTGTAGAGGAATAATCACTCTGTGTCTGACCCCGGGAGTGTTTGATGTGACCGTGTAGAGGAATAATCTCTCTGTGTCTGACCCCGGGAGTGTGTGATGGGACGGTGTGGAGGGAGATTAACTCTGTGTCTGACCCCGGGAGACTGTGATGGGCGGTGTAGAGGAATAATCACTCTGTGTCTGACCCAGGGAGTTTGTGACGGGACGGTGTGGAGGGAGATTCACTCTGTGTCTGACCCCGGGAGTGTTTGATGGGAACGTGTAGAGGTATAATCACTCTGAGTCTGACCCCGGGAGTGTGTGTTGGGACGGTGTGGACGGAGAGATTCACTTTGTGTCTGACCCCGGGAGTGTTTGATGTGACCGTGTAGAGGAATAATCTCTCTGTGTCTGACCCCGGGAGTGTGTGATCGGACGGTGTGGAGGGAGATTCACTCTGAGTCTGACCCCGGGAGAGTGTGATGGGTGGTGTAGAGGAATAATCACTCTGTGTCTGACCCAGGGAATTTGGACGGGACGGTGTGGAGGGAGATTCACTCTGTGTCTGACCCCGGGAGTGTTTGATGGGACCGTGTAGAGGAATAATCACTCTGAGTCTGACCCCGGGAGTGTGTGTTGGGACAGTGTGGACGGAGATTAACTCTGTGTCTGACCCCGGGAGAGTGTGATGTGACCGTGTAGAGGAATAATCACTCTGTGTCTGACCCCGGGAGTGTGTGATGGGACGGTGTGGAGGGAGATTCACTGTGTCTGACCCCGGGAATGTTTGATGGGACCGTGTAGAGGAATAATCTCTCTGTGTCTGACTCCGGGAGTGTGTGGTGGGACGGTGTGGAGGGAGATTAGCTCTGTGTCTGTCCCCGGGTGAGTGTGATGGGCGGTGTAGAGGAATAATCACTCTGTGTCTGACCCAGGGAGTGTTTGATGGGAACGTGTAGAGGAATAATCACTCTGAGTCTGACCCCGGGAGTGTGCGATGGGCCGGCGTGGAGGGAGATTCACTCTGTGTCTGACCCTGGGTGAGTTTGATGGGAAGGTGTAGAGGAATAATCACTCTGTGTCTGACCCCGGGAGTGTGTGATCGGACGGTGTGGAGGGAGATTAACTCTGTGTCTGACCCCGGGAGAGTGTGATGTGCGGTGTAGAGGAATAATCACTCTGTGTCTGACCCAGGGAATTTGGACGGGACGGTGTGGATGGAGATTCACTCTGTGTCTGACCCCGGGAGTGTGTGTTGGGACGGTGTAGAGGAATAATCACTCTGTGTCTGACCTCGGGACTGTGTGATGGGACGGCGTGGAGGGAGATTCACTCTGTGTCTGACCCCGGGAGTGTTTGATGCTACCGTGTAGAGGAATAATCACTCTGTATCTGACCCCGGGAGTGTGTGATGGGCCGGCGTGTAGGGAGATTCACTCTGTGTCTGACCGCGGGTGTGTTTGATGGGAAGGTGTAGAGGAATAATCACTCTGTGTCTGACCCCGGGAGTGTTTGATGGGACCGTGTACAGGAATAATCTCTCTGTGTCTGACCCCGGGAGTGTGTGATGGGACGGTGTGGAGGGACATTAACTCTGTGTCTGACCCCGGGAGAGTGTGATGTGACCGTGTAGAGGAATAATCACTCTGTGTCTGACCCCGGGAGTGTGTGATGGGACGGTGTGGAGGGAGATTCACTGTGTCTGACCCCGGGAGTGTTTGATGGGACAGTGTAGAGGAATAATCACTCTGTGTCTGACCCCGGGAGTGTGTGAATGGCCGGCGTGGAGGGAGATTCACTCTGTCTCTGACCCCGGGTGAGTTTGATGGGACCGTGTAGAGGAATAATCATTCTGAGTCTGACCCCGGGAGTGTGTGTTGGGACGGTGTGGACGGAGATTCACTTTGTGTCTGACCCCGGGAGTGTTTGATGGGACCGTGTACAGGAATAATCACTCTGTGTCTGACCGCCGGGAGTGCTTGATGGGACCGTGTAGAGGAATAATCACTCTGTGTCTGACCCCGGGAGTGTTTGATGGGACCGTTTAGAGGAATAATCACTCTGTGTCTGACCATTGGAGTGTGTGATGGGACGGTGTGGAGGGAGATTCACTGTGTGTCTGACCCCGGGAGTGGGTGATGGGCGCTGTAGAGCAATAATCACTCTGTGTCTGACCCCGGGAGTGTGTGCTGGGACGATGTGGAGGGTGGTTCAATATGTGTCTGATCCCGGGAGTGTGTGATGGGCCGTGTAGAGGGAGATTCACTCTGTGTCTGACCCAGGGCGTGTGTGATGGGACAGTGTAGAGAAATAATCACTCTGTGTCTGACCCCGGGAGTGTGTGATGGGACGGTGTGGAGGGAGATTCACTCTGTGTCTGAACCCGGGAGTGGTTGATGGGACCGAGTAGAGGAATAATCACTCTGTGTCTGACCCCGGGTGAGTTTGAGGGGAAGGTGTAGAGGAATAATCACTCTGTGTCTGACCCCGGGATTGTTTGATGCTACCGTGCAGAGGAATAATCACTCTGTATCTGACCCCGGGAGTGTCTGATGGGCCGGCGTGGAGGGAGATTCACTCTGTGTCTGACCCCGGGAGTGTTTGATGGGACCGTTTAGAGGAATAATCACTCTGTGTCTGACCATTGGAGTGTGTGATGGGACGGTTTGGAGGGAGATTCACTGTGTGTCTGACCCCGGGAGTGAGTGATGGGCCGTGTAGAGGGAGATTCACTCTGTGTCTGACCCAGGGCGTGAGTGATGGGACAGTGTAGAGAAATAATCACTCTGTGTCTGACCCCGGGAGTGTGTGATGGGACGGTGTGGAGGGAGATTCACTCTGTGTCTGAACCCGGGAGTGTTTGATGGGAAGGTGTAGAGGAATAATCACTCTGTGTCTGACCCAGGGAATTTGGACGGGACGGTGTGGAGGGAGATTCACTCTGTGTCTGACCCCGGGAGTGTTTGATGGGACCGTGTAGAGGAATAATCACTCTGAGTCTGACCCCGGGAGTGTGTGTTGGGACGGTGTGGACGGAGATTAACTCTGTGTCTGACCCCGGGAGAGTGTGATGTGACCGTGTAGAGGAATAATCACTCTGTGTCTGACCCCGGGAGTGTGTGATGGGACGGTGTGGAGGGAGATTCACTGTGTCTGACCCCGGGAATGTTTGATGGGACCGTGTAGAGGAATAATCTCTCTGTGTCTGACCCCGGGAGTGTGTGATGGGACGGTGTGGAGGGAGATTAACTCTGTGTCTGTCCCCGGGAGAGTGTGATGGGCGGTGTAGAGGAATAATCACTCTCTGTCTGACCCAGGGAGTGTTTGATGGGAACGTGTAGAGGAATAATCACTCTGTGTCTGACCCCGGGAGTGTGTGATCGGACGGTGTGGAGGGAGATTAACCCTGTGTCTGACCCCGGGAGAGTGTGATGTGCGGTGTAGAGGAATAATCACTCTGTGTCTGAACCAGGGAATTTGGACGTGCCGTGTAGAGGGAGATTCACTCTGTGTCTGACCCAGGGCGTGTGTGATGGGACAGTGTAGAGAAATAATCACTCTGTGTCTGACCCCGGGAGTGTTTGATGGGACCGTGTAGAGGAATAATCTCTCTGTGTCTGACCCCGGGAGTGTGTGATCGGACGGTGTGGAGGGAGATTCACTCTGTGTCTGACCCCGGGAGAGTGTGATGGGTGGTGTAGAGGAATAATCACTCTGTGTCTGACCCAGGGAATTTGGACGGGACGGTGTGGAGGGAGATTCACTCTGTGTCTGAACCCGGGAGTGTTTGATGGGAAGGTGTAGAGGAATAATCACTCTGTGTCTGACCCCGGGAGAGTTTGATGGGACCGTGTAGAGGAATAATCTCTCTGTGTCTGACCCCGGGAGTGTGTGATCGGACGGTGTGGAGGGAGATTCACTCTGTGTCTGACCCCGGGAGAGTGTGATGGGTGGTGTAGAGGAATAATCACTCTGTGTCTGACCCAGGGAATTTGGACGGGACGGTGTGGAGGGAGATTCACTCTGTGTCTGACCCCGGGAGTGTTTGATGGGACCGTGTAGAGGAATAATCACTTTGAGTCTGACCCCGGGAGTGTGTGTTGGGACGGTGTGGACGGAGATTAACTCTGTGTCTGACCCCGGGAGAGTGTGATGTGACCGTGTAGAGGAATAATCACTCTGTGTCTGACCCCGGGAGTGTGTGTTCGGACGGTGTGGAGGGAGATTAACTCTGTGTCTGACCCCGTGAGAGTGTGATGGGTGGTGTAGAGGAATAATCACTCTGTGTCTGACCCAGGGAGTTTGTGACGGGACGGTGTGGAGGGAGATTCACTCTGTGTCTGACCCCGGGAGTGTTTGATGAACCGTGTAGAGGAATAATCACTGTGTGTCTTACTCCGGGAGTGCGTGATGGGCGGTGTAGAGGAATAATCACTCTGTGTCTGACCCCGGGAGTGTGTGCTGGGACGATGTGGAGGGTGGTTCTCTATGTGTCTGATCCCAGGAGTGTGTGATGGGACGGCGTTAAGGGAGATTCACTCTGTGTCTGACCCCGGGTGAGTTTGATGGGACCGTGTAGAGGAATAATCACTCTGTGTCTGACCCCGGGTGAGTTTGATGGGACCGTGTAGAGGAATAATCTCTCTGTGTCTGACCCCGGGAGTGTGTGATGGGACGGTGTGGAGGGAGATTAACTCTGTGTCTGTCCCCGGGAGAGTGTGATGGGAGGTGTAGAGGAATAATCACTCTGTGTCTGACCCAGGGAGTGTTTGATGGGAACGTGTAGAGGAATAATCTCTCTGTGTCTGACCCCGGGAGTGTGTGTTGGGACGGTGTGGACGGAGATTCACTTTGTGTCTGACCCCGGGAGTGTTTGATGGACCGTGTAGAGGAATAATCACTCTGTGTCTGACCCCGGGAGTGTGTGATGGGACGGTGTGGAGGGAGATTCACTGTGTCTGACCCCGGGAGAGTTTGATGGGAAGGTGTAGAGGAATAATCACTCTGTGTCTGACCCCGGGAGAGTTTGATGGGACCGTGTAGAGGAATAATCTCTCTGTGTCTGACCCCGGGAGTGTGTGATCGGACGGTGTGGAGGGAGATTCACTCTGTGTCTGACCCCGGGAGAGTGTGATGGGTGGTGTAGAGGAATAATCACTCTGTGTCTTACCCAGGGAATTTGGACGGGACGGTGTGGAGGGAGATTCACTCTGTGTCTGACCCCGGGAGTGTTTGTTGGGACCGTGTAGAGGAATAATCACTCTGAGTCAGACCCCGGGAGTGTGTGTTGGGACGGTGTGGACGGAGATTAACTCTGTGTCTGACCCCGGGAGAGTGTGATGTGACCGTGTAGAGGAATAATCACTCTGTGACTGACCCAGGGAGTGTTTGATGGGAACGTGTAGAGGAATAATCACTCTGAGTCTGACCCCGGGAGTGTGTGTTGGGACGGTGTGGACGGAGATTCACTTTGTGTCTGACCCCGGGAATGTTTGATGGGACCGTATAGAGGAATAATCTCTCTGTGTCTGACCCCGGGAGTGTGTGATGGGACGGTGTGGAGGGAGATTAACTCTGTGTCTGTCCCCGGGAGAGTGTGATGGGCGGTGTAGAGGAATAATCACTCTGTGTCTGACCCAGGGAGTGTTTGATGGGAACGTGTAGAGGAATAATCACTCTGAGTCTGACCCCGGGAGTGTGTGTTGGGACGGTGTGGACGGAGATTCACTTTGTGTCTGACCCCGGGAGTGTTTGATGGGACCGTGTAGAGGAATAATCACTCTGTGTCTGACCCCGGGAGTGTGTGATGGGCCGGCGTGGAGGGAGATTCACTCTGTGTCTGACCACGGGTGAGTTTGATGGGAAGGTGTAGAGGAATAATCTCTCTGTGTCTGACCCCGGGAGTGTGTGATGGGACGGTGTGGAGGGAGATTAACTCTGTGTCTGTCCCCGGGAGAGTGTGATGGGCGGTGTAGAGGAATAATCACTCTGTGTCTGACCCAGGGAGTGTTTGATGGGAACGTGTAGAGGAATAATCACTCTGAGTCTGACCCCGGGAGAGTGTGATGTGCGGTGTAGAGGAATAATCACTCTGTGTCTGTTCCGGGGAATTTGGACGGGACGGTGTGGAGGGAGATTCACTCTGTGTCTGACCCCGGGAGTGTTTGTTTGGACCGTGTAGAGGAATAATCACTCTGAGTCTGACCCCGGGAGTGTGTGTTGGGACGGTGTAGAGGAATAATCAATCTGTGTCTGACCCCGGGATTGTTTGATGGTACCGTGTAGCGGAATAATCACTCTGTGTCTGACCCCGGGAGTGTGTGATTGGACGGCGTGGAGGGAGATTCACTCTGTGTCTGACCCCGGGAGTGTTTGATGGGACCGTTTAGAGGAATAATCACTGTCAGTCTGACACACGGAGTGTTTGATGCTACCGTGTAGAGGAATAATCACTCTGTATCTGACCCCGGGAGTGTGTGATGGGCCGGCGTGTAGGGAGATTCACTCTGTGTCTGACCGCGGGTGAGTTTGTTGGGAAGGTGTAGAGGAATAATCACTCTGTGTCTGACCCAGGGAGTGTTTGATGGGACCGTGTACAGCAATGATCTCTCTGTCTGACCCCGGGAGTGTGTGATGTGACCGTGTAGAGGAATAATCACTCTGTGTCTGACCCCGGGAGTGTGTGATGAGACGGTGTGGAGGGAGATTCACTGTGTCTGACCCCGGGAGTGTTTGATGGGACCGTGTAGAGGAATAATCACTCTGTGTCTGACCCCGGGAGTGTGTGAATGGCCGGCGTGGAGGGAGATTCACTCTGTCTCTGACCCCGGGTGAGTTTGATGGGACCGTGTAGAGGAATAATCATTCTGAGTCTGACCCCCGGAGTGTGTGTTGGGACGGTGTGGACGGAGATTCACTTTGTTTCTGACCCCGGGAGTGTTTGATGGGACCGTGTAGAGGAATAATCACTCTGTGTCTGAACCCGGGAGTGTGTGATGGGCAGGCGTGGAGGGAGATTCACTCTGTGTCTGACCCCGGGTGAGTTTGATGGGAAGGTGTAGAGGAATAATCACTCTGTGTCTGACCCCGGGAGTGTGTGATGGGACCGTGTAGAAGAATAATCACTCTGTGTCTGACCCCGTGTGAGTTTGATGGGAAGGTGTAGAGGAATAATGACTTTGTGTCTGACCCCGGGAGTGTGTGATGGGACCGTGTAGAGGAATAATCTCTCTGTGTCTGACCCCGGGAGAGTGTGATGGGCGGTGTAGAGGAATAATCACTCTGTGTCTGACCCAGGGAGTTTGTGACGGGACGGTGTGGAGGGAGATTCACTCTGTGTCTGACCCCGGGAGTGTTTGATGGGAACGTGTAGAGGAATAATCTCTCTGTGTCTGACCCCGGGAGTGTTTGATGGGACCGTCTAGAGGAATAATCTCTCTGTGTCTGACCCCGGGAGTGTGTGATGGGCGGTGTAGAGGAATAATCACTCTGTGTCTGACCCAGGGAGTTTGTGACGGGACGGTGTGGAGGGAGATTCACTCTGTGTCTGACCCCGGGAGTGTTTGATGGGAACGTGTAGAGGAATAATCTCTCTGTGTCTGACCCCGGGAGTGTGAGATTGGACGGAGTGGAGGGACATTATCTCTGTGTCTGACCCCGGGAGAGTGTGATGGGCGGTGTAGAGGAATAATCACTCTGTGTCTGACCCCCTGAGTGTGTGATGTGCCGGCGTGGAGGATGATTCACTCTGTGTCTGACCCCGGGTGAGTTTGATGGGAAGGTGTAGAGGAATAACCACTCTGTTACTGACCCCGTGAGTGTTTGATGGGACCGTGTAGAGGAATAATCTCTCTGTGTCTGACCCCGGGAGTGTGTGATGGGCCGGCTTTAAGGGAGATTCACTCTGTGTCTGACCCCGGGTGAGTTTGATGGGAAGGTGTAGAGGAATAATCACTCTGAGTCTGACCCCGGGAGTGTGTGTTGAGACGGTGTGGACGGAGATTCACTTTGTGTCTGACCCCGGGAGTGTTTGATGGGACCGTGTAGAGGAATAATCTCTCTCTGTCTGACCCCGGGAGTGTGTGTTGGGACGGTGTGGACGGAGATTCACTTTGTGTCTGACCCCGGGAGTGTTTGATGGACCGTTTAGAGGAATAATCACTCTGTGTCTGACCCCGGGAGTGTGTGATGGGACGGTGTGGAGGGAGATTCACTGTGTCTGACCCCGGGAGTGTTTGATGGGAAGGTGTAGAGGAATAATCACTCTGTGTCTGACCCCGGGAGAGTTTGATGGGACCGTGTAGAGGAATAATCTCTCTGTGTCTGACCCCGGGAGTGTGTGTTGGGACGGTGTGGACGGAGATTCACTTTGTGTCTGACCCCGGGAGTGTTTGATGGACCGTGTAGAGGAATAAACACTCTGTGTCTGACCCCGGGAGTGTGTGATGGGACGGTGTGGTGGGAGATTCACTGTGTCTGACCCCGGGAGTGTTTGATGGGAAGGTGTAGAGGAATAATCACTCTGTGTCTGACCCCGGGAGAGTTTGATGGGACCGTGTAGAGGAATAATCTCTCTGTGTCTGACCCCGGGAGTGTGTGATCGGACTGTGTGGAGGGAGATTCACTCTGTGTCTGACCCCGGGAGAGTGTGATGTGTGGTGTAGAGGAATAATCACTCTGTGTCTGACCCAGGGAATTTGGACGGGACGGTGTGGAGGGAGATTCACTCTGTGTCTGACCCCGGGAGTGTTTGTTGGGACGGTGTGGACGGAGATTAACTCTGTGTCTGACCCCGGGAGAGTGTGATGTGACCGTGTAGAGGAATAATCACTCTGTGACTGACCCAGGGAGTGTTTGATGGGAACGTGTAGAGGAATAATCACTCTGAGTCTGACCCCGGGAGTGTGTGTTGGGACGGTGTGGACGGAGATTCACTTTGTGTCTGACCCCGGGAATGTTTGATGGGACCGTATAGAGGAATAATCTCTCTGTGTCTGACCCCGGGAGTGTGTGATGGGACGGTGTGGAGGGAGATTAACTCTGTGTCTGTCCCCGGGAGAGTGTGATGGGCGGTGTAGAGGAATAATCACTCTGTGTCTGACCCAGGGAGTGTTTGATGGGAACGTGTAGAGGAATAATCACTCTGAGTCTGACCCCGGGAGTGTGTGTTGGGACGGTGTGGACGGAGATTCACTTTGTGTCTGACCCCGGGAGTGTTTGATGGGACCGTGTAGAGGAATAATCACTCTGTGTCTGACCCCGGGAGTGTGTGATGGGACGGTGTGGAGGGAGATTAACTCTGTGTCTGTCCCCGGGAGAGTGTGATGGGCGGTGTAGAGGAATAATCACTCTGTGTCTGACCCAGGGAGTGTTTGATGGGAACGTGTAGAGGAATAATCACTCTGAGTCTGACCCCGGGAGAGTGTGATGTGCGGTGTAGAGGAATAATCACTCTGTGTCTGTTCCGGGGAATTTGGACGGGACGGTGTGGAGGGAGATTCACTCTGTGTCTGACCCCGGGAGTGTTTGATTGGACCGTGTAGAGGAATAATCACTCTGAGTCTGACCCCGGGAGTGTGTGTTGGGACGGTGTAGAGGAATAATCACTCTGTGTCTGACCCCGGGATTGTTTGATGGTACCGTGTAGCGGAATAATCACTCTGTGTCTGACCCCGGGAGTGTGTGATTGGACGGCGTGGAGGGAGATTCACTCTGTGTCTGACCCCGGGAGTGTTTGATGGGACCGTTTAGAGGAATAGTCACTGTCAGTCTGACACACGGAGTGTTTGATGCTACCGTGTAGAGGAATATTCACTCTGTATCTGACCCCGGGAGTGTGTGATGGGCCGGCGTGTAGGGAGATTCACTCTGTGTCTGACCGCGGGTGAGTTGGATGGGAAGGTGTAGAGGAATAATCACTCTGTGTCTGACCCCGGGAGTGTTTGATGGGACCGTGTACAGGAATAATCTCTCTGTCTGACCCCGGGAGTGTGTGATGAGACGGTGTGGAGGGAGATTCACTGTGTCTGACCCCGGGAGTTTTTGATGGGACCGTGTAGAGGAATAATCTCTCTGTGTCTGACCCCGGGAGTGTGTGATCGGACTGTGTGGAGGGAGATTCACTCTGTGTCTGACCCCGGGAGAGTGTGATGGGCGGTGTAGAGGAATAATCACTCTGTGTCTGACCCCCTGAGTGTGTGATTTGCCGGCGTGGAGGATGATTCACTCTGTGTCTGACCCCGGGTGAGTTTGATGGGAAGGTGTAGAGGAATAACCACTCTGTTACTGACCCCGGGAGTGTTTGATGGGACCGTGTAGAGGAATAATCTCTCTGTGTCTGACCCCGGGAGTGTGTGATGGGCCGGCTTTAAGGGAGATTCACTCTGAGTCTGACCCCGGGTGAGTTTGATGGGAAGGTGTAGAGGAATAATCACTCTGAGTCTGACCCCGGGAGTGTGTGTTGAGACGGTGTGGACGGAGATTCACTTTGTGTCTGACCCCGGGAGTGTTTGATGGGACCGTGTAGAGGAATAATCACTCTGTATCTGACCCCGGGAGTGTGTGATGGGCCGGCGTGGAGGGAGATTCACTCTGTGTCTGACCCCGGGTGAGTTTGATGGGACCGTGTAGAGGAATAATCATTCTGAGTCTGACCCCGGGAGTGTGTGTTGGGACGGTGTGGACGGAGATTCACTTTGTTTCTGACCCCTGGAGTGTTTGATGGGACCGTGTAGAGGAATAATCACTCTGTGTCTGACCCCGGGAGTGTGTGATGGGACCGTGTAGAGGAATAATCACTCTGTGTCTGACCCCGGGTGAGTTTGATGGGAAGGTGTAGAGGAATAATCACTTTGTGTCTGACCCCGGGAGTGTGTGATGGGACCGTGTAGAGGAATAATCTCTCTGTGTCTGACCCCGGGAGAGTGTGATGGGCGGTGTAGAGGAATAATCACTCTGTGTCTGACCCAGGGAGTTTGTGACGGGACGGTGTGGAGGGAGATTCACTCTGTGTCTGACCCCGGGAGTGTTTGATGGGAACGTGTAGAGGAATAATCTCTCTGTGTCTGACCCCGGGAGTGTTTGATGGGACCGTCTAGAGGAATAATCTCTCTGTGTCTGACCCCGGGAGTGTGTGATGGGCGGTGTAGAGGAATAATCACTCTGTGTCTGACCCAGGGAGTTTGTGACGGGACGGTGTGGAGGGAGATTCACTCTGTGTCTGACCCCGGGAGTGTTTGATGGGAACGTGTAGAGGAATAATCTCTCTGTGTCTGACCCCGGGAGTGTGAGATTGGACGGAGTGGAGGGACATTATCTCTGTGTCTGACCCCGGGAGAGTGTGATGGGCGGTGTAGAGGAATAATCACTCTGTGTCTGACCCCCTGAGTGTGTGATTTGCCGGCGTGGAGGATGATTCACTCTGTGTCTGACCCCGGGTGAGTTTGATGGGAAGGTGTAGAGGAATAACCACTCTGTTACTGACCCCGGGAGTGTTTGATGGGACCGTGTAGAGGAATAATCTCTCTGTGTCTGACCCCGGGAGTGTGTGATGGGCCGGCTTTAAGGGAGATTCACTCTGTGTCTGACCCCGGGTGAGTTTGATGGGAAGGTGTAGAGGAATAATCACTCTGAGTCTGACCCCGGGAGTGTGTGTTGAGACGGTGTGGACGGAGATTCACTTTGTGTCTGACCCCGGGAGTGTTTGATGGGACCGTGTAGAGGAATAATCACTCTGTATCTGACCCCGGGAGTGTGTGATGGGCCGGCGTGGAGGGAGATTCACTCTGTGTCTGACCCCGGGTGAGTTTGATGGGAAGGTGTAGAGGAATAATCACTCTGTGTCTGACCCCGAGAGAGTTTGATGGGACCGTGTAGAGGAATAATTTCTCTGTCTCTGACCCCGGGAGTGTGTGTTCGGACGGTGTGGAGGGAGATTAACTCTGTGTCTGACCCCGGGAGAGTGTGATGGGCGGTGTAGAGGAATAATCACTCTGTGTCTGACCCCGGGAGTGTGTGATTGGACGGCGTGGAGGGAGATTCACTCTGTGTCTGACCCCGGGAGTGTTTGATGGGACCGTTAAGAGGAATAATCACTGTCAGTCTGACACACGGAGTGTTTGATGCTACCGTGTAGAGGAATAATCAGTCTGTGTCTGACCCCGGGAGTGTGTGTTGGGCCGGCGTGTAGGGAGATTCACTCTGTGTCTGACCGCGGGTGAGTTTGATGGGAAGGTGTAGAGGAATAATCACTCTGTGTCTGACCCCGGGAGTGTTTGATGCTACCGTGTAGAGGAATAATCACTCTGTATCTGACCCCGGGAGTGTGTGATGGGCCGGCGTGTAGGGAGATTCACTCTGTGTCGGACCGCGGGTGAGTTTGATGGGAAGGTGTAGAGGAATAATCACTCTGTGTCTGACCCCGGGAGTGTTTGATGGGACCGTGTACAGGAATAATCTCTCTGTCTGACCCCGGGAGTGTGTGATGGGACGGTGTGGAGGGATATTAACTCTGTGTCTGACCCCGGGAGAGTGTGATGTGACCGTGTAGAGGAATAATCACTCTGTGTCTGACCCCGGGAGTGTGTGATGAGACGGTGTGGAGGGAGATTCACTGTGTCTGACCCCGGGAGTGTTTGATGGGACCGTGTAGAGGAATAATCACTCTGTGTCTGACCCCGGGAGTGTGTGAATGGCCGGCGTGGAGGGAGATTCACTCTGTCTCTGACCCCGGGTGAGTTTGATGGGACCGTGTAGAGGAATAATCATTCTGAGTCTGACCCCGGGAGTGTGTGTTGGGACGGTGTGGACGGAGATTCACTTTGTTTCTGACCCCGGGAGTGTTTGATGGGACCGTGTAGAGGAATAATCACTCTGTGTCTGAACCCGGGAGTGTGTGATGGGCAGGCGTGGAGGGAGATTCACTCTGTGTCTGACCCCGGGTGAGTTTGATGGGAAGGTGTAGAGGCATAATCACTCTGTGTCTGACCCCGGGAGTGTGTGATGGGACCGTGTAGAGGAATAATCACTCTGTGTCTGACCCCGGGTGAGTTTGATGGGAAGGTGTAGAGGAATATTCACTTTGTGTCTGACCCCGGGAGTGTGTGTTGGGACGGTGTGGACGGAGATTAACTCTGTGTCTGACCCCGGGAGAGTGTGATGTAACCGTGTAGAGGAATAATCACTCTGTGTCTGACCCCGGGAGTGTGTGATGAGACGGTGTGGAGGGAGATTAACTCTGTGTCTGACCCCGGGAGAGTGTGATGTGACCGTGTAGAGGAATAATCACTCTGTGTCTGACCCCGGGAGTGTGTGATGAGACGGTGTGGAGGGAGATTCACTGTGTCTGACCCCGGGAGTTTTTGATGGGACCGTGTAGAGGAATAATCACTCTGTGTCTTACCCCGGGAGTGTGTGAATGGCCGGCGTGGAGGGAGATTCACTCTGTCTCTGACCCCGGGTGAGTTTGATGGGACCGTGTAGAGGAATAATCATTCTGAGTCTGACCCCGGGAGTGTGTGTTGGGACGGTGTGGACGGAGATTCACTTTGTTTCTGACCCCGGGAGTGTTTGATGGGACCGTGTAGAGGAATAATCACTCTGTGTCTGACCCCGGGAGTGTGTGATGGGACCGTGTAGAGGAATAATCACTCTGTGTCTGACCCCGGGTGAGTTTGATAGGAAGGTGTAGAGGAATAATCACTTTGTGTCTGACCCCGGGAGTGTGTGATGGGACCTTGTAGAGGAATAATCTCTCTGTGTCTGACCCCGGGAGAGAGTGATGGGCGGTGTAGAGGAATAATCACTCTGTGTCTGACCCAGGGAGTTTGTGACGGGACGGTGTGGAGGGAGATTCACTCTGTGTCTGACCCCGGGAGTGTTTGATGGGAACGTGTAGAGGAATAATCTCTCTGTGTCTGACCCCGGGAGTGCTTGATGGGACCGTCTAGAGGAATAATCTCTCTGTGTCTGACCCCGGGAGTGTGTGATGGGCGGTGTAGAGGAATAATCACTCTGTGTCTGACCCAGGGAGTTTGTGACGGGACGGTGTGGAGGGAGATTCACTCTGTGTCTGACCCCGGGAGTGTTTTGATGGGAACGTGTAGAGGAATAATCTCTCTGTGTCTGACCCCGGGAGTGTGAGATTGGACGGAGTGGAGGGACATTATCTCTGTGTCTGACCCCGGGAGAGTGTGATGGGCGGTGTAGAGGAATAATCACTCTGTGTCTGACCCCCTGAGTGTGTGATGTGCCGGCGTGGAGGATGATTCACTCTGTGTCTGACCCCGGGTGAGTTTGATGGGAAGGTGTAGAGGAATAACCACTCTGTTACTGACCCCGGGAGTGTTTGATGGGACCGTGTAGAGGAATAATCTCTCTGTGTCTGACCCCGGGAGTGTGTGATGGGCCGGCTTTAAGGGAGATTCACTCTGTGTCTGACCCCGGGTGAGTTTGATGGGAAGGTGTAGAGGAATAATCCCTCTGAGTCTGACCCCGGGAGTGTGTGTTGAGACGGTGTGGACGGAGATTCACTTTGTGTCTGACCCCGGGAGTGTTTGATGGGACGGTGTAGAGGAATAATCACTCTGTATCTGACCCCGGGAGTGTGTGATGGGCCGGCGTGGAGGGAGATTCACTCTGTGTCTGACCCCGGGTGAGTTTGATGGGAAGGTGTAGAGGAATAATCACTCTGTGTCTGACCCCGAGAGAGTTTGATGGGACCGTGTAGAGGAATAATCTCTCTGTCTCTGACCCCGGGAGTGTGTGTTCGGACGGTGTGGAGGGAGATTAACTCTGTGTCTGACCCCGGGAGAGTGTGATGGGCGGTGTAGAGGAATAATCACTCTGTGTCTGACCCCGGGAGTGTGTGATTGGACGGCGTGGAGGGAGATTCACTCTGTGTCTGACCCCGGGAGTGTTTGATGGGACCGTTTAGAGGAATAATCACTGTCAGTCTGACACACGGGGTGTTTGATGCTACCGTGTAGAGGAATAATCAGTCTGTGTCTGACCCCTGGAGTGTGTGTTGGGCCGGCGTGTAGGGAGATTCACGCTGTGTCTGACCGCGGGTGAGTTTGATGGGAAGGTGTAGAGGAATAATCACTCTGTGTCTGACCCCGGGAGTGTTTGATGCTACCGTGTAGAGGAATAATCACTCTGTATCTGACCCCGGGAGTGTGTGATGGGCCGGCGTGTAGGGAGATTCACTCTGTGTCTGACCGCGGGTGAGTTTGATGGGAAGGTGTAGAGGAATAATCACTCTGTGTCTGACCCCGGGAGTGTTTGATGGGACCGTGTACAGGAATAATCTCTCTGTCTGACCCCGGGAGTGTGTGATGGGACGGTGTGGAGGGATATTAACTCTGTGTCTGACCCCGGGAGAGTGTGATGTGACCGTGTAGAGGAATAATCACTCTGTGTCTGACCCCGGGAGTGTGTGATGAGACGGTGTGGAGGGAGATTCACTGTGTCTGACCCCGGGAGTGTTTGATGGGACCGTGTAGAGGAATAATCACTCTGTGTCTGACCCCGGGAGTGTGTGATGAGACGGTGTGGAGGGAGATTCACTGTGTCTGACCCCGGGAGTGTTTGATGGGACCGTGTAGAGGAATAATCATTCTGAGTCTGACCCCGGGAGTGTGTGTTGGGACGGTGTGGACGGAGATTCACTTTGTTTCTGACCCCGGGAGTGTTTGATGGGACCGTGTAGAGGAATAATCACTCTGTGTCTGAACCCGGGAGTGTGTGATGGGCAGGCGTGGAGGGAGATTCACTCTGTGTCTGACCCCGGGTGAGTTTGATGGGAAGGTGTAGAGGCATAATCACTCTGTGTCTGACCCCGGGAGTGTGTGATGGGACCGTGTAGAGGAATAATCACTCTGTGTCTGACCCCGGGTGAGTTTGATGGGAAGGTGTAGAGGAATAATCACTTTGTGTCTGACCCCGGGAGTGTGTGATGGGACCGTGTAGAGGAATAATCTCTCTGTGTCTGACCCCGGGAGAGTGTGATGGGCGGTGTAGAGGAATAATCACTCTGTGTCTGACCCAGGGAGTTTGTGACGGGACGGTGTGGAGGGAGATTCACTCTGTGTCTGACCCCGGGAGTGTTTGATGGGAACGTGTAGAGGAATAATCTCTCTGTGTCTGACCCCGGGAGTGTTTGATGGGACCGTCTAGAGGAATAATCTCTCTGTGTCTGACCCCGGGAGTGTGTGATGGGCGGTGTAGAGGAATAATCACTCTGTGTCTGACCCAGGGAGTTTGTGACGGGACGGTGTGGAGGGAGATTCACTCTGTGTCTGACCCCGGGAGTGTTTGATGGGAACGTGTAGAGGAATAATCTCTCTGTGTCTGACCCCGGGAGTGTGAGATTGGACGGAGTGGAGGGACATTATCTCTGTGTCTGACCCCGGGAGAGTGTGATGGGCGGTGTAGAGGAATAATCACTCTGTGTCTGACCCCGGGAGTGTGTGATGTGCCGGCGTGGAGGATGATTCACTCTGTGTCTGACCCCGGGTGAGTTTGATGGGAAGGTGTAGAGGAATAACCACTCTGTTACTGACCCCGGGAGTGTTTGATGGGACCGTGTAGAGGAATAATCTCTCTGTGTCTGACCCCGGGAGTGTGTGATGGGCCGGCTTTAAGGGAGATTCACTCTGTGTCTGATCCCGGGTGTGTTTGATGGGAAGGTGTAGAGGAATAATCGCTCTGTGTCTGACCCCGGTAGTGTTTGATGGGACCGTGTAGAGGAATAATCACTCTGTGTCTGACCCCGAGTGAGTTTGATGGGAAGGTGTAGAGGAATAATCACTTTGTATCAAACCCCGGGAGTGTTTGATGGGACCGTGTAGAGGAATAATCACTCTGTGTCTGACCCCGGGAGTGTGTGATGGGACGGTGTGGAGTGAGATTAACTCTGTGTCTGACCCCGGGAGAGTGTGATGGGCGGTGTAGAGGAATAAACACTCTGTGTCTGACCCAGGGAGTTTGTGACGGGACGGTGTGGAGGGAGATTCACTCTGTGTCTGACCCCGGGAGTGTGTGTTGAGACGGTGTGGACGGAGATTCACTTTGTGTCTGACCCCGGGAGTGTGTGATGGGCCGGCGTGGAGGGAGATTCACTCTGTGTCTGACCCCGGGTGAGTGAGTTGGGACGGTGTAGAGGAATAATCACTCTGTGTCTGACCCCGGGAGTGTTTGATGGGACCGTGTAGAGGAATAATCAGTCTGTGTCCGACCCAGTCAGAGTTTGATGGGACCGTGTGGAGGAATAATCACTCTGTGTCTGACCCCGGGAGTGTTTGATGGGACCGTGTAGAGGAATAATCACTCTGAGTCTGACCCCGGGTGAGTGAGTTGGGACGGTGTAGAGGAATAATCACTCTGTGTCTGACCCCGGGAGTGTTTGATGGGACCGTGTAGAGGAATAATCTCTCTGTGTCTGACCCCGGGAGTGTGTGTTGAGACGGTGTGGACGGAGATTCACTTTGTGTCTGACCCCGGGAGTGTTTGATGGGACAGCGTAGAGGAATAATCACTCTGTATCTGACCCCGGGAGTGTGTGATGGGCCGGCGTGGAGGGAGATTCACTCTGTGTCTGACCCCGGGTGAGTTTGATGGGAAGGTGTAGAGGAATAATCACTCTGTGTCTGACCCCGAGAGAGTTTGATGGGACCGTGTAGAGGAATAATCACTCTGAGACTGACCCCGGGAGTGTGTGTTGGGACGGTGTAGAGGAATATTCACTCTGTGTCTGAGCCCGGGATTGTTTGATGGTACCGTGTAGCGATTAATCACTATGTGTCTGAACCCGGGAGTGTGTGATGGGACGGCGTGGGGGGAGATTCACTCTGTGTCTGACCCCGGGAGTGTTTGATGGGACCGTGTAGAGGAATAATCACTCTGAGACTGACCCCGGGAGTTTGTGTTGGGACGGTGAAGAGGAATATTCACTCTGTGTCTGACCCCGGGATTGTTTGATGGTACCGTGTAGCGGATTAATCACTATGTGTCTGACCCCGGGAGTGTGTGATGGGACGGCGTGGAGGGAGATTCACTCTGTGTCTGACCCCGGGAGAGTGTGATGGGCGGTGTAGAGGAATAATCACTCTGTGTCTCACCCAGGGAGATTGTGACGGGACGGTGTGGAGGGAGATTCACTCAGTGTCTGACCCCGGGAGTGTTTGAAGGGACCGTGTAGAGGAATAATCACTCTGAGTCTGACCCCGGGAGTGTGTGCTGGGACGGTGTGGACGGAGATTTACTTTGTGTCTGACCCCGGGAGAGTTTGATGGGACCGTGTAGAGGAATAATCACTCTGTGTCTGACCCCGGGTGTGTGTGATGGGACGGTGTGGAGGGTGATTCACTGTGTCTGACCCCGGGAGTGTTTCATGGGACCGTGTAGAGGAATAAACACTCTGTGTCTGACCCCGGGAGTGTTTGATGGTACGGTGTAGAGGAATAATCACTCTGTGTCTGACCCCCGGGATTGTTTGATGGGACCGTGTAGTGGAATGATCACTCTGTGTCTGACCCCGGGAATGTTTGATGGTACCGCGTAGAGGAATAATCACTCTGTGTCTGACCCACGGAGTGTTTGAAGGTACCGTGTAGAGGAATAATGACTCTGTGTCTGACCCCGGGATGTTAGATGGGACCGTGTAGAGGAATAATCTATCTGTGTCTGACCCCGGGAGAGTTTGATGGGACCGTGTAGAGGAAGAATCTCTCTGTGTATGACACCGGGAGTGTGTGATGGGACGGTGTGGATTGAGATTCACTCTGTGTCTGACCCCGGGAGTGTTTGACGGGACCGTGTAGAGGAATAATCACTCTTTGTCTGACCCCCGGGAGTGTTTGATAGGACCGTGTAGATCAATAATCACTCTGTGTCTGACCCCGGGAGTGTTTGATGGGACCGTGTAGAGGAATAATCACTCTATGTCTGATGCCGGGAGTGTGTGATGGGACCGTGTAGAGGAATAATGACTCTGTGTCTGACACCGGGAATGCTTGATGGGACCGTGTAGAGGGATAATCTCTCTGTGTCTGACCCCGGGAGTGTTTGATGGGACCGTGTAGAGGAATAATCTCACTGTGTCTGACCCCGGGAGTCTGTGATATGACGGAGTGGATTGAGATTCACTCTGTGTCTGACCTCGGGAGTGTTTGATGGGACCGCGTAGAGGAATAATCACTCTGTGTCTGACCCACGGAGTGTTTGAAGGTACCGTGTAGAGGAATAATGACTCTGTGTCTGACCCCGGGATGTTTGATGGGACCGTCTAGAGGAATAATCTCTCTGTGTCTGACCCCGGGAGTGTGTGATGGGCGGTGTAGAGGAATAATCACTCTGTGTCTGACCCAGGGAGTTTGTGACGGGACGGTGTGGAGGGAGATTCACTCTGTGTCTGACCCCGGGAGTGTTTGATGGGAACGTGTAGAGGAATAATCTCTCTGTGTCTGACCCCGGGAGTGTGAGATTGGACGGAGTGGAGGGACATTATCTCTGTGTCTGACCCCGGGAGAGTGTGATGGGCGGTGTAGAGGAATAATCACTCTGTGTCTGACCCCGGGAGTGTGTGATGTGCCGGCGTGGAGGATGATTCAGTCTGTGTCTGACCCCGGGTGAGTTTGATGGGAAGGTGTAGAGGAATAACCACTCTGTTACTGACCCCGGGAGTGTTTGATGGGACCGTGTAGAGGAATAATCTCTCTGTGTCTGACCCCGGGAGTGTGTGATGGGCCGGCTTTAAGGGAGATTCACTCTGTGTCTGATCCCGGGTGAGTTTGATGGGAAGGTGTAGAGGAATAATCGCTCTGTGTCTGACCCCGGTAGTGTTTGATGGGACCGTGTAGAGGAATAATCACTCTGTGTCTGACCCCGAGTGAGTTTGATGGGAAGGTGTAGAGGAATAATCACTTTGTATCTGACCCCGGGAGTGTTTGATGGGACCGTGTAGAGGAATAATCACTCTGTGTCTGACCCCGGGAGTGTGTGATGGGACGGTGTGGAGTGAGATTAACTCTGTGTCTGACCCCGGGAGAGTGTGATGGGCGGTGTAGAGGAATAAACACTCTGTGTCTGACCCAGGGAGTTTGTGACGGGACGGTGTGGAGGGAGATTCACTCTGTGTCTGACCCCGGGAGTGTTTGATGGGAACGTGTAGAGGAATAATCACTCTGAGTCTGACCCCGGGAGTGTGTGTTGAGACGGTGTGGACGGAGATTCACTTTGTGTCTGACCCCGGGAGTGTTTGATGGGACCGTGTAGAGGAATAATCACTCTGTATCTGACCCCGGGAGTGTGTGATGGGCCGGCGTGGAGGGAGATTCACTCTGTGTCTGACCCCGGGTGAGTTTGATGGGAAGGTGTAGAGGAATAATCACTCTGTGTCTGACCCCGAGAGAGTTTGATGGGACCGTGTAGAGGAATAATCTCTCTGTCTCTGACCCCGGGAGTGTGTGTTCGGACGGTGTGGAGGGAGATTAACTCTGTGTCTGACCCAGGGAGTTTGTGACGGGAGGGTGCGGAGGGAGATTCACTCTGTGTCTGACCCCGGGAGTGTTTGATGGGACCGTGTAGAGGAATAATCACTCTGAGACTGACCCCGGGAGTGTGTGTTGGGACGGTGTAGAGGAATATTCACTCTGTGTCTGAGCCCGGGATTGTTTGATGGTACCGTGTAGCGATTAATCACTATGTGTCTGAACCCGGGAGTGTGTGATGGGACGGCGTGGGGGGAGATTCACTCTGTGTCTGACCCCGGGAGTGTTTGATGGGACCGTGTAGAGGAATAATCACTCTGAGACTGACCCCGGGAGTTTGTGTTGGGACGGTGAAGAGGAATATTCACTCTGTGTCTGACCCCGGGATTGTTTGATGGTACCGTGTAGCGGATTAATCACTATGTGTCTGACCCCGGGAGTGTGTGATGGGACGGCGTGGAGGGAGATTCACTCTGTGTCTGACCCCGGGAGAGTGTGATGGGCGGTGTAGAGGAATAATCACTCTGTGTCTGAACCAGGGAGATTGTGACGGGACGGTGTGGAGGGAGATTCACTCAGTGTCTGACCCCGGGAGTGTTTGAAGGGACCGTGTAGAGGAATAATCACTCTGAGTCTGACCCCGGGAGTGTGTGCTGGGACGGTGTGGACGGAGATTTACTTTGTGTCTGACCCCGGGAGAGTTTGATGGGACCGTGTAGAGGAATAATCACCCTGTGTCTGACCCCGGGTGTGTGTGATGGGACGGTGTGGAGGGAGATTCACTGTGTCTGACCCCGGGAGTGTTTCATGATACCGTGTAGAGGAATAAACACTCTGTGTCTGACCCCGGGAGTGTTTGATGGTACGGTGTAGAGGAATAATCACTCTGTGTCTGACCCCCGGGATTGTTTGATGGGACCGTGTAGTGGAATGATCACTCTGTGTCTGACCCCGGGAATGTTTGATGGTACCGCGTAGAGGAATAATCACTCTGTGTCTGACCCACGGAGTGTTTGAAGGTACCGTGTAGAGGAATAATGACTCTGTGTCTGATGTTAGATGGGACCGTGTAGAGGAATAATCTATCTGTGTCTGACCCCGGGAGAGTTTGATGGGACCGTGTAGAGGAAGAATCTCTCTGTGTATGACACCGGGAGTGTGTGATGGGACGGTGTGGATTGAGATTCACTCTGTGTCTGACCCCGGGAGTGTTTGATGGGACCGTGTAGAGGAATAATCACTCTTTGTCTGACCCCCGGGAGTGTTTGATAGGACCGTGTAGATCAATAATCACTCTGTGTCTGACCCCGGGAGTGTTTGATGGGACCGTGTAGAGGAATAATCACTCTATGTCTGATGCCGGGAGTGTGTGATGGGACCGTGTAGAGGAATAATGACTCTGTGTCTGACACCGGGAATGCTTGATGGGACCGTGTAGAGGAATAATCTCTCTGTGTCTGACCCCGGGAGTGTTTGATGGGACCGTGTAGAGGAATAATCTCACTGTGTCTGACCCCGGGAGTCTGTGATATGACGGAGTGGATTGAGATTCACTCAGTGTCTGACCTCGGGAGTGTTTGATGGGACCGCGTAGAGGAATAATCACTCTGTGTCTGACCCACGGAGTGTTTGAAGGTACCGTGTAGAGGAATAATGACTCTGTGTCTGACCCCGGGATGTTTGATGGGACCGTGTAGAGGAATAATCTATCTGTGTCTGACCCCGGGAGAGTTTGATGGGACCGTGTAGAGAAAGAATCTCTCTGTGTATGACACCGGGAGTGTGTGATGGGACGGTGTGGATTGAGATTCACTCTGTGTCTGTCCCCGGGAGTGTTTGATGGGACCGTGTAGAGGAATAATCACTCTTTGTCTGACCCCCGGGAGTGTTTGATAGGACCGTGTAGATCAATAATCACTCTGTGTCTGACCCCGGGAGTGTTTGATGGGACCGTGTAGAGGAATAATCACTCTATGTCTGATGCCGGGAGTGTGTGATGGGACCGTGTAGAGGAATAATGACTCTGTGTCTGACACCGGGAATGCTTGATGGGACCGTGTAGAGGAATAATCTCTCTGTGTCTGACCCCGGGAGTCTGTGATGGGACGGAGTGGATTGAGATTCACTCTGTGTCTGACCTCGGGAGTGTTTGATGGGACCGTGTAGAGGACTAATCACTCTGTGTCTGACCCTGAGACTGTGTGATGGGACGGTGTGGAGGGAGATTCACCCTGTGTCTGACACCGGGAGTGTTTGATGGGACCGTGTAGAGGAATAATCACTCTTTGTCTGACCCCCGGGAGTGTTTGATAGGACCGTGTAGATCAATAATCACTCTGTGTCTGACCCCGGGAGTGTTTGATGGGACCGTGTAGAGGAATAATCACTCTATGTCTGATGCCGGGAGTGTGTGATGGGACCGTGTAGAGGAATAATGACTCTGTGTCTGACACCGGGAATGCTTGATGGGACCGTGTAGAGGAATAATCTCTCTGTGTCTGACCCCGGGAGTGTTTGATGGGACCGTGTAGAGGAATAATCTCTCTGTGTCTGACCCCGGGAGTCTGTGATGGGACGGAGTGGATTGAGATTCACTCTGTGTCTGACCTCGGGAGTGTTTGATGGGACCGTGTAGAGGACTAATCACTCTGTGTCTGACCCTGAGACTGTGTGATGGGACCGTGTGGAGGGAGATTCACCCTGTGTCTGACACCGGGAGTGTTTGATGGGACCGTGTAGAGGAATAATCACTCAGTGTTTGAGCACGGGAGTGTGTGATGTGACGGTTTAGAGGATTAATCACTCTGTGTCTGACCCTGAGAGTGTGTGATGGGATGGTGTGGAGGGAGATTCACCCTTTTTCTAACCCCGGGAGTGTTTGATAGGACCGTGTAGAGGAATAATCACACTGTGCCTGACCACGGGAGTGTGAGATGGGACGGTGTGGAGGGAGATTCAGTCAGTGTCTGACCCAGGGAGTTTGTGACGGGACGGTGTGGCGGGAGATTCACTCTGTGTCTGACCCCGGGAGTGTTTGATGGGAACGTGTAGAGGAATAATCTCTCTGTGTCTGACCCCGGGAGTGTTTGATGGGACCGTCTAGAGGAATAAACTCTCTGTGTCTGACCCCGGGAGTGTGTGATGGGCGGAGTAGAGGAAAAATCACTCTGTGTCTGACCCAGGGAGTTTGTGACGGGACGGTGTGGAGGGAGATTCACTCTGTGTCTGACCCCGGGAGTGTTTGATGGGAACGTGTAGAGGAATAATCTCTCTGTGTCTTACCCCGGGAGTGTGTGATTGGACGGTGTGGAGGGACATTAACTCTGTGTCTGACCCCGGGAGTGTTTGATCGGACCGTGTAGAGGAATAATCACTCTGTGTCTGACCCCGGGATGTTTGATGGGACCGTGTAGAGGAATAATCTATCTGTGTCTGACCCCGGGAGAGTTTGATGGGACCGTGTAGAGGAAGAATCTCTCTGTGTATGACACCGGGAGTGTGTGATGGGACGGTGTGGATTGAGATTCACTCTGTGTCTGACCCCGGGAGTGTTTGATGGGAACGTGTAGAGGAATAATCACTCTTTGTCTGACCCCCGGAAGTGTTTGATAGGACCGTGTAGATAAATAATCACTCTGTGTCTGACCCCGGGAGTGTTTGATGGGACCGTGTAGAGGAATGATCACTCTATGTCTGATCCCGGGAGTGTGTGATGGGACCGTGTAGAGGAATAATGACTCTGTGTCTGACACCGGGAATGTTTGATGGGACCGTGTAGAGGAATAATCTCTCTGTGTCTGACCCCGGGAGTGTTTGATGGGACCGTGTAGAGGAATAATCACTCTGTGTCTGACCCCGGGAGTGTGTGATGGGACGGTGTGGAGGGAGATTCACTGTGTCTGACCCCGGGAGTGTTTGATGGGACCGTGTAGAGGAATAAACACTCTGTGTCTGACCCCGGGAGTGTTTGATGGTACGGTGTAGAGGAATAATCACTCTGTGTCTGACCCCCGGGATTGTTTGATGGGACCGTGTAGTGGAATGATCACTCTGTGTCTGACCCCGGGAATGTTTGATGGTACCGCGTAGAGGAATAATCACTCTGTGTCTGACCCACGGAGTGTTTGAAGGTACCGTGTAGAGGAATAATGACTCTGTGTCTGACCCCGGGATGTTAGATGGGACCGTGTAGAGGAATAATCTATCTGTGTCTGACCCCGGGAGAGTTTGATGGGACCGTGTAGAGGAAGAATCTCTCTGTGTATGACACCGGGAGTGTGTGATGGGACGGTGTGGATTGAGATTCACTCTGTGTCTGACCCCGGGAGTGTTTGATGGGACCGTGTAGAGGAATAATCACTCTTTGTCTGACCCCCGGGAGTGTTTGATAGGACCGTGTAGATCAATAATCACTCTGTGTCTGACCCCGGGAGTGTTTGATGGGACCGTGTAGAGGAATAATCTCTCTGTGTCTGACCCCGGGAGTCTGTGATGGGACGGAGTGGATTGAGATTCACTCTGTGTCTGACCTCGGGAGTGTTTGATGGGACCGTGTAGAGGACTAATCACTCTGTGTCTGACCCTGAGACTGTGTGATGGGACGGTGTGGAGGGAGATTCACCCTGTGTCTGACACCGGGAGTGTTTGATGGGACCGTGTAGAGGAATAATCACTCAGTGTTTGAGCACGGGAGTGTGTGATGTGACGGTTTAGAGGATTAATCACTCTGTGTCTGACCCTGAGAGTGTGTGATGGGATGGTGTGGAGGGAGATTCACCCTGTTTCTGACCCCGGGAGTGTTTGATAGGACCGTGTAGAGGAATAATCACACTGTGCCTGACCACGGGAGTGTGAGATGGGACGGTGTGGAGGGAGATTCAGTCAGTGTCTGACCCCGGGAGTGTGTGATGGGACGGTGAGGAGGGACATTCACTCTGTGTCTGACCACGGGAGTGTATGATGGGACCGTGTAGAGCAATAATCACTCTGTGCCTGACCTCGGGAGAGTGTGATGGGACGGTGTGGAGGGAGATTCACTGTGTGTCTGACCCCGGGAGTGTGTGATGGGCGGTGTAGAGGAATAATCACTCTGTGTCTGACCCCGGGAGTGTGTGATGGGACGGTGTGGAGGGAGATTCACTGTGTCTGACCCCGGGAGTGTTTGATGGGACCGTGTAGAGGAATAAACACTCTGTGTCTGACCCCGGGAGTGTTTGATGGTACGGTGTAGAGGAATAATCACTCTGTGTCTGACCCCCGGGATTGTTTGATGGGACCGTGTAGTGGAATGATCACTCTGTGTCTGACCCCGGGAATGTTTGATGGTACCGCGTAGAGGAATAATCACTCTGTGTCTGACCCACGGAGTGTTTAAAGGTACCGTGTAGAGGAATAATGACTCTGTGTCTGACACCGGGATCTTAGATGGGACCGTGTAGAGGAATAATCTATCTGTGTCTGACCCCGGGAGAGTTTGATGGGACCGTGTAGAGGAAGAATCTCTCTGTGTATGACACCGGGAGTGTGTGATGGGACGGTGTGGATTGAGATTCACTCTGTGTCTGACCCCGGGAGTGTTTGATGGGACCGTGTAGAGGAATAATCACTCTTTGTCTGACCCCCGGGAGTGTTTGATAGGACCGTGTAGATCAATAATCACTCTGTGTCTGACCCCGGGAGTGTTTGATGGGACCGTGTAGAGGAATAATCACTCTATGTCTGATGCCGGGAGTGTGTGATGGGACCGTGTAGAGGAATAATGTCTCTGTGTCTGACACCGGGAATGCTTGATGGGACCGTGTAGAGGAATAATCTCTCTGTGTCTGACCCCGGGAGTCTGTGATGGGACGGAGTGGATTGAGATTCACTCTGTGTCTGACCTCGGGAGTGTTTGATGGGACCGTGTAGAGGACTAATCACTCTGTGTCTGACCCTGAGACTGTGTGATGGGACCGTGTGGAGGGAGATTCACCCTGTGTCTGACACCGGGAGTGTTTGATGGGACCGTGTAGAGGAATAATCACTCAGTGTTTGAGCACGGGAGTGTGTGATGTGACGGTTTAGAGGATTAATCACTCTGTGTCTGACCCTGAGAGTGTGTGATGGGATGGTGTGGAGGGAGATTCACCCTGTTTCTGACCCCGGGAGTGTTTGATAGGACCGTGTAGAGGAATAATCACACTGTGCCTGACCACGGGAGTGTGAGATGGGACGGTGTGGAGGGAGATTCAGTCAGTGTCTGACCCAGGGAGTTTGTGACGGGACGGTGTGGAGGGAGATTCACTCTGTGTCTGACCCCGGGAGTGTTTGATGGGAACGTGTAGAGGAATAACCTCTCTGTGTCTGACCCCGGGAGTGTTTGATGGGACCGTCTAGAGGAATAAACTCTCTGTGTCTGACCCCGGGAGTGTGTGATGGGCGGAGTAGAGGAAAAATCACTCTGTGTCTGACCCAGGGAGTTTGTGACGGGACGGTGTGGAGGGAGATTCACTCTGTGTCTGACCCCGGGAGTGTTTGATGGGAACGTGTAGAGGAATAATCTCTCTGTGTCTTACCCCGGGAGTGTGTGATTGGACGGTGTGGAGGGACATTAACTCTGTGTCTGACCGCGGGAGAGTGTGATGGGAGGTGTAGAGGAATAATCACTCTGTGTCTGACCCCGGGAGTGTGTGATGTGCCGGCGTGGAGGATGATTCACTCTGTGTCTGACCACGGGTGAGTTTGATGGGAAGGTGGAGAGGAATAATCACTCTGTTACTGACCCCGGGAGTGTTTGATGGGACCGTGTAGAGGAATAATCTCTCTGTGTCTGACCCCGGGAGTGTGTGATGGGCCGGCGTTAAGGGAGATTCACTCTGTGTCTGACCCCGGGAGTGTTTGATGGGACCGTGTAGAGTAAGAATCTCTCTGTGTATGACACCGGGAGTGTGTGATGGGACGATGTGGATTGAGATTCACTCTGTGTCTGACCCCGGGAGTGTTTGATGGGAACGTGTAGAGGAATAATCACTCTTTGTCTGACCCCCGGAAGTGTTTGATAGGACCGTGTAGATAAATAATCACTCTGTGTCTGACCCCGGGAGTGTTTGATGGGACCGTGTAGAGGAATAATCACTCTATGTCTGATCCCGGGAGTGTGTGATGGGACCGTGTAGAGGAATAATGACTCTGTGTCTGACACCGGGAATGTTTGATGGGACCGTGTAGAGGAATAATCTCTCTGTGTCTGACCCCGGGAGTCTGTGATGGGACGGAGTGGATTGAGATTCACTCTGTGTCTGACCTCGGGAGTGTTTGATGGGACCGTGTAGAGGACTAATCACTCTGTGTCTGACCCTGAGACTGTGTGATGGGACCGTGTGGAGGGAGATTCACCCTGTGTCTGACACCGGGAGTGTTTGATGGGACCGTGTAGAGGAATAATCACTCAGTGTTTGAGCACGGGAGTGTGTGATGTGACGGTTTAGAGGATTAATCACTCTGTGTCTGACCCTGAGAGTGTGTGATGGGATGGTGTGGAGGGAGATTCACCCTGTTTCTGACCCCGGGAGTGTTTGATAGGACCGTGTAGAGGAATAATCACACTGTGCCTGACCACGGGAGTGTGAGATGGGACGGTGTGGAGGGAGATTCAGTCAGTGTCTGACCCAGGGAGTTTGTGACGGGACGGTGTGGAGGGAGATTCACTCTGTGTCTGACCCCGGGAGTGTTTGATGGGAACGTGTAGAGGAATAATCTCTCTGTGTCTGACCCCGGGAGTGTTTGATGGGACCGTCTAGAGGAATAAACTCTCTGTGTCTGACCCCGGGAGTGTGTGATGGGCGGAGTAGAGGAAAAATCACTCTGTGTCTGACCCAGGGAGTTTGTGACGGGACGGTGTGGAGGGAGATTCACTCTGTGTCTGACCCCGGGAGTGTTTGATGGGAACGTGTAGAGGAATAATCTCTCTGTGTCTTACCCCGGGAGTGTGTGATTGGACGGTGTGGAGGGACATTATCTCTGTGTCTGACCCCGGGAGAGTGTGATGGGAGGTGTAGAGGAATAATCACTCTGCGTCTGACCCCGGGAGTGTGTGATGTGCCGGCGTGGAGGATGATTCACTCTGTGTCTGACCACGGGTGAGTTTGATGGGAAGGTGGAGAGGAATAATCACTCTGTTACTGACCCCGGGAGTGTTTGATGGGACGGTGTAGAGGAATAATCTCTCTGTGTCTGACCCCGGGAGTGTGTGATGGGCCGGCGTTAAGGGAGATTCACTCTGTGTCTGACCCCGGGAGTGTTTGATGGGACCGTGTAGAGGAAGAATCTCTCTGTGTATGACACCGGGAGTGTGTGATGGGACGGTGTGGATTGAGATTCACTCTGTGTCTGACCCCGGGAGTGTTTGATGGGAACGTGTAGAGGAATAATCACTCTTTGTCTGACCCCCGGAAGTGTTTGATAGGACCGTGTAGATAAATAATCACTCTGTGTCTGACCCCGGGAGTGTTTGATGGGACCGTGTAGAGGAATAATCACTCTATGTCTGATCCCGGGAGTGTGTGATGGGACCGTGTAGAGGAATAATGACTCTGTGTCTGACACCGGGAATGTTTGATGGGACCGTGTAGAGGAATAATCTCTCTGTGTCTGACCCCGGGAGTGTTTGATGGGACCGTGTAGAGGAATAATCACTCTGTGTCTGACCCCGGGAGTGTGTGATGGGACGGTGTGGAGGGAGATTCACTGTGTCTGACCCCGGGAGTGTTTGATGGGACCGTGTAGAGGAATAAACACTCTGTGTCTGACCCCGGGAGTGTTTGATGGTACGGTGTAGAGGAATAATCACTCTGAGTCTGACCCCCGGGAATGTTTGATGGTACCGCGTAGAGGAATAATCACTCTGTGTCTGACCCACGGAGTGTTTGAAGGTACCGTGTAGAGGAATAATGACTCTGTGTCTGACCCCGGGATGTTAGATGGGACCGTGTAGAGGAATAATCTATCTGTGTCTGACCCCGGGAGAGTTTGATGGGACCGTGTAGAGGAAGAATCTCTCTGTGTATGACACCGGGAGTGTGTGATGGGACGGTGTGGATTGAGATTCACTCTGTGTCTGACCCCGGGAGTGTTTGATGGGACCGTGTAGAGGAATAATCACTCTTTGTCTGACCCCCGGGAGTGTTTGATAGGACCGTGTAGATCAATAATCACTCTGTGTCTGACCCCGGGAGTGTTTGATGGGACCGTGTAGAGGAATAATCACTCTATGTCTGATGCCGGGAGTGTGTGATGGGACCGTGTAGAGGAATAATGACTCTGTGTCTGACACCGGGAATGCTTGATGGGACCGTGTAGAGGAATAATCTCTCTGTGTCTGACCCCGGGAGTGTTTGATGGGACCGTGTAGAGGAATAATCTCTCTGTGTCTGACCCCGGGAGTCTGTGATGGGACGGAGTGGATTGAGATTCACTCTGTGTCTGACCTCGGGAGTGTTTGATGGGACCGTGTAGAGGACTAATCACTCTGTGTCTGACCCTGAGACTGTGTGATGGGACGGTGTGGAGGGAGATTCACCCTGTGTCTGACACCGGGAGTGTTTGATGGGACCGTGTAGAGGAATAATCACTCAGTGTTTGAGCACGGGAGTGTGTGATGTGACGGTTTAGAGGATTAATCACTCTGTGTCTGACCCTGAGAGTGTGTGATGGGATGGTGTGGAGGGAGATTCACCCTGTTTCTGACACCGGGAGTGTTTGATAGGACCGTGTGGAGGAATAATCACACTGTGACTGACCACGGGAGTGTGAGATGGGACGGTGTGGAGGGAGATTCAGTCAGTGTCTGACCCCGGGAGTGTGTGATGGGACAGTGAGGAGGGACATTCACTCTGTGTCTGACCACGGGAGTGTATGATGGGACCGTGTAGAGCAATAATCACTCTGTGCCTGACCTCGGGAGAGTGTGATGGGACGGTGTGGAGGGAGATTCACTGTGTGTCTGACCCCGGGAGTGTGTGATGGGCGGTGTAGAGGAATAATCACTCTGTGTCTGACCCCGGGAGTGTGTGATGGGACGGTGTGGAGGGAGATTCACTGTGTCTGACCCCGGGAGTGTTTGATGGGACCGTGTAGAGGAATAAACACTCTGTGTCTGACCCCGGGAGTGTTTGATGGTACGGTGTAGAGGAATAATCACTCTGTGTCTGACCCCCGGGATTGTTTGATGGGACCGTGTAGTGGAATGATCACTCTGTGTCTGACCCCGGGAATGTTTGATGGTACCGCGTAGAGGAATAATCACTCTGTGTCTGACCCACGGAGTGTTTGAAGGTACCGTGTAGAGGAATAATGACTCTGTGTCTGACCCCGGGATGTTAGATGGGACCGTGTAGAGGAATAATCTATCTGTGTCTGACCCCGGGAGAGTTTGATGGGACCGTGTAGAGGAAGAATCTCTCTGTGTATGACACCGGGAGTGTATGATGGGACCGTGTAGAGCAATAATCACTCTGTGCCTGACCTCGGGAGAGTGTGATGGGACGGTGTGGAGGGAGATTCACTGTGTGTCTGACCCCGGGAGTGTGTGATGGGCGGTGTAGAGGAATAATCACTCTGTGTCTGACCCCGGGAGTGTGTGATGGGACGGTGTGGAGGGAGATTCACTGTGTCTGACCCCGGGAGTGTTTGATGGGACCGTGTAGAGGAATAAACACTCTGTGTCTGACCCCGGGAGTGTTTGATGGTACGGTGTAGAGGAATAATCACTCTGTGTCTGACCCCCGGGATTGTTTGATGGGACCGTGTAGTGGAATGATCACTCTGTGTCTGACCCCGGGAATGTTTGATGGTACCGCGTAGAGGAATAATCACTCTGTGTCTGACCCACGGAGTGTTTGAAGGTACCGTGTAGAGGAATAATGACTCTGTGTCTGACCCCGGGATGTTAGATGGGACCGTGTAGAGGAATAATCTATCTGTGTCTGACCCCGGGAGAGTTTGATGGGACCGTGTAGAGGAAGAATCTCTCTGTGTATGACACCGGGAGTGTGTGATGGGACGGTGTGGATTGAGATTCACTCTGTGTCTGACCCCGGGAGTGTTTGATGGGACCGTGTAGAGGAATAATCACTCTTTGTCTGACCCCCGGGAGTGTTTGATAGGACCGTGTAGATCAATAATCACTGTGTCTGACCCCGGGAGTGTTTGATGGGACCGTGTAGAGGAATAATCACTCTATGTCTGATGCCGGGAGTGTGTGATGGGACCGTGTAGAGGAATAATGACTCTGTGTCTGACACCGGGAATGCTTGATGGGACCGTGTAGAGGAATAATCTCTCTGTGTCTGACCCCGGGAGTGTTTGATGGGACCGTGTAGAGGAATAATCTCTCTGTGTCTGACCCCGGGAGTCTGTGATGGGACGGAGTGGATTGAGATTCACTCTGTGTCTGACCTCGGGAGTGTTTGATGGGACCGTGTAGAGTACTAATCACTCTGTGTCTGACCCTGAGACTGTGTGATGGGACGGTGTGGAGGGAGATTCGCCCTGTGTCTGACACCGGGAGTGTTTGATGGGACCGTGTAGAGGAATAATCACTCAGTGTTTGAGCACGGGAGTGTGTGATGTGACGGTTTAGAGGATTAATCACTCTGTGTCTGACCCTGAGAGTGTGTGATGGGATGGTGTGGAGGGAGATTCACCCTGTTTCTGACCCCGGGAGTGTTTGATAGGACCGTGTAGAGGAATAATCACACTGTGCCTGACCACGGGAGTGTGAGATGGGACGGTGTGGAGGGAGATTCAGTCAGTGTCTGACCCCGGGAGTGTGTGATGGGACGGTGAGGAGGGACATTCACTCTGTGTCTGACCACGGGAGTGTATGATGGGACCGTGTAGAGCAATAATCACTCTGTGCCTGACCTCGGGAGAGTGTGATGGGACGGTGTGTAGGGAGATTCACTGTGTGTCTGACCCCGGGAGTGTGTGATGGGCGGTGTAGAGGAATAATCACTCTGTGTCTGACCCCGGGAGTGTGTGCTGGGACGATGTGGAGGGTGGTTCACTATGTGTCTGATCCCGGGAGTGTGTGATGGGCCGGCGTTAAGGGAGATTCACTCTCTGTCTGACCCCGGGTGAGTTTGATGGGAAGGGGTAGAGGAATAATCGCAATGTGTCTGACCCCGGGAGTGTTTGATGGGACCGTCTAGAGGAATAATCTCTCTGTGTCTGACCCCGGGAGTGTGTGATGGGCGGTGTAGAGGAATAATCACTCTGTGTCTGACCCAGGGAGTTTGTGACGGGACGGTGTGGAGGGAGATTCACTCTGTGTCTGACCCCGGGAGTGTTTGATGGGAACGTGTAGAGGAATAATCTCTCTGTGTCTTACCCCGGGAGTGTGTGATTGGACGGTGTGGAGGGATTAACTCTGTGTCTGACCCCGGGAGAGTGTGATGGGAGGTGTAGAGGAATAATCACTCTGTGTCTGACCCCGGGAGTATGTGATGTGCCGGCGTGGAGGATGATTCACTCTGTGTCTGACCCCGGGTGAGTTTGATGGGAAGGTGGAGAGGAATAATCACTCTGTTACTGACCCCGGGAGTGTTTGATGGGACCGTGTAGAGGAATAATCTCTCTGTGTCTGACCCCGGGAGTGTGTGATGGGCCGGCGTTAAGGGAGATTCACTCTGTGTCTGACCCCGGGTGAGTTTGATGGGAAGGTGTAGAGGAATAATCGCTCTGTGTCTGACCCCGGTAGTGTTTGATGGGACCGTGTAGAGGAATAATCACTCTGTGTCTGACCCCGAGTGAGTTTGATGGGAAGGTGTAGAGGAATAATCACTTTGTGTCTGACCCCGGGAGTGTGTGCTGGGACGGTGTGGAGGGTGGTTCACTAAGTGTCTCATCCCGGGTGTGTGTGATGGGCGGTGTAGAGGGAGATTCACTCTGTGTCTGATCCTGGGCGTGTGTGATGGGACCGTGTAGAGGAATAATCACTCTGTGTTTGACCCCGGGAGTGTGTGATGGGCCTGCGTGGAGTTAGATTCACTCTGTGTCTGACCCCGGGTGAGTTTGATGGGAAGGTGTGGATTGAGATTCACTCTGTGTCTGACCCCGGGAGTGTTTGATGGGACCGTGTAGAGGAATAATCACTCTGTGTCTGACCCCGGGAGTGTTTGATGGTACCGTGTAGAGGAATAATCACGCTGTGTCTGACCCCCGGGATTGTTTGATGGGACCGTGTAGTGGAATAATCACTCTGTGTCTGACCCAGGGAGTGTTTGATGGGACCGTGTAGAGGAATGATCACTATGTGTCTGACCCCGGGAGAGATTGATGGTACCGCGTAGAGGAATAATCACTCTGTGTCTGACCCACGGAGTGTTTGAAGGTACCGTGTAGAGGAATAATGACTCTGTATCTGACCCCGGGATGTTTGATGGGACCGTGTAGAGGAATAATCTATCTGTGTCTGACCCCGGGAGAGTTTGATGGGACCGTGTAGAGGAAGAATCTCTCTGTGTATGACACCGGGAGTGTGTGATGTGACGGTGTGGATTGAGATTCACTCTGTGTCTGACCCCGGGAGTGTTTGATGGGAACGTGTAGAGGAATAATCACTCTTTGTCTGACCCCCGGAAGTGTTTGATAGGACCGTGTAGATAAATAATCACTCTGTGTCTGACCCCGGGAGTGTTTGATGGGACCGTGTAGAGGAATAATCACTCTATGTCTGATCCCGGGAGTGTGCGATGGGACAGTGTAGAGGAATAATGACTCTGTGTCTGACACCGGGAATGTTTGATGGGACCGTGTAGAGGAATAATCTCTCTGTGTCTGACCCCAGGAGTGTTTGATGGGACCGTGTAGAGGAATAATCTCTCTGTGTCTGACCCCGGGAGTGTTTGATGGGACCGTGTAGAGGAATAATCTCTCTGTGTCTGACCCCGGGTGTGTGTGATGGGACGGAGTGGATTGAGATTCACTCTGTGTCTGACCTCGGGAGTGTTTGATGGGACCGTGTAGAGGACTAATCACTCTGTGTCTGACCCTGAGACTGTGTGATGGGACGGTGTGGAGGGAGATTCACCCTGTGTCTGACCCCGGGAGTGTTTGATGGGACCGTGTAGAGGAATAATCACTCTGTGTTTGAGCACGGGAGTGTGTGATGTGACGGATTAGAGGATTAATCACTCTGTGTCTGACCCTGAGAGTGTGTGATGGGACGGTGTGGAGGGAGATTCACCCTGTTTCTGACCCCGGGAGTGTTTGATAGGACCGTGTAGAGGAATAATCACACTGTGCCTGACCCCGGGAGTGTTTGATGGGACCGTGTAGAGGAATAAACACTCTGTGTTTGAGCACGGGAGTGTGTGATGTGACGGTTTAGAGGATTAATCACTCTGTGTCTGACCCTGAGAGTGTGTGATGGGACGGTGTGGAGGGAGATTCACCCTGTTTCTGACCCCGGGAGTGTTTGATAGGACCGTGTAGAGGAATAATCACACTGTGCCTGACCACGGGAGTGTGAGATGGGATGGTGTGGAGGGAGATTCAGTCAGTGTCTGACCCCGGGAGTGTGTGATGGGACGGTGAGGAGGGACATTCACTCTGTGTCTGACCCCGGAAGAGGTACATGTGACCGTGTAGAGGAATAATGACTCTGTGTCTGACCCCGGGAGTGTTTGATGGGACCGTGTGGAGGAATAATCTCTCTGTGTCTGACCCCGGGAGTGTGTGATGGGACGGTGTGGAGGGACATTATCTCTGTGTCTGACCCCGGGAGAGTGTGATGGGCGGTGTAGAGGAATAATCACTCTGTGTCTGACCCCGGGAGTGTGTGATGTGCCGGCGTGGAGGATGATTAACTCTGTGTGTGACCCCGGTAGTGTGTGATGGGACGTTGTGGAGGGAGATTCACTGTCTGTCTTACCCCGGGAGTGTGTGATGGGCGGTGTAGAGGAATAATCACTTTGTGTCTGACCCCGGGAGTGTGTGCTCGGACGGTGTGGAGGGTGGTTCACTAAGTGTCTCATCCCGGGAGTGTGTGATGGGCGGTGTAGAGGGAGATTCACTCTGTGTCTGTTCCAGGGCGTGTGTGATGGGACCGGGTAGAGGAATAATCACTCTGTGTCTGACCGCGGGAGTGTCTGAAGGGACGGTTTGGAGGGAGATTCACTGTGTCTGACCCCGGCAGTGTTTGATGGGACCGTGTAGAGGAATAATCACTCTGAGTCTGACCCCGGGAGTGTGTGTTGGGACGGTGCAGAGGAATAATAACTCTGTGTCTGACCCCGGGATTGTTTGATGGTACCGTGTAGCGGAATAATCACTCTGTGTCTGACCCCGGGAGTGTGTGATGGGACGGCTTGGAGGGAGATTCACTCTGTGTCTGACCCCGGGAGTGTTTGATGGGACCGTTTAGAGGAATAATCACTGTCTGTCTGACACACGGAGTGTTTGATGCTACCGTGTAGAGGAATAATCACTCTGTATTTGACCGCGGGAGTGTGTGTTGGGCCGGCCTGGAGGGAGATTCACTCTGTGTCTGACCGCGGGTGAGTTTGATGGGAAGGTGTAGAGGAATAATCACTCTGTGTCTGACCCTGAGACTGTGTGATGGGACGGTGTGGAGGGAGATTCACCCTGTGTCTGACCCCGGGAGTGTTTGATGGGACCGTGTAGAGGAATAATCACTCTGTGTTTGAGCACGGGAGTGTGTGATGTGACGGATTAGAGGATTAATCACTCTGTGTCTGACCCTGAGAGTGTGTGATGGGACGGTGTGGAGGGAGATTCACCCTGTTTCTGACCCCGGGAGTGTTTGATAGGACCGTGTAGAGGAATAATCACACTGTGCCTGACCCCGGGAGTGTTTGATGGGACCGTGTAGAGGAATAAACACTCTGTGTTTGAGCACGGGAGTGTGTGATGTGACGGTTTAGAGGATTAATCACTCTGTGTCTGACCCTGAGAGTGTGTGATGGGACGGTGTGGAGGGAGATTCACCCTGTTTCTGACCCCGGGAGTGTTTGATAGGACCGTGTAGAGGAATAATCACACTGTGCCTGACCACGGGAGTGTGAGATGGGATGGTGTGGAGGGTGATTCAGTCAGTGTCTGACCCCGGGAGTGTGTGATGGGACGGTGAGGAGGGACATTCACTCTGTGTTTGATCCCGGAAGAGGTACATGTGACCGTGTAGAGGAATAATGACTCTGTGTCTTACCCCGGGAGTGTGTGATTGGACGGTGTGGAGGGATTAACTCTGTGTCTGACCCCGGGAGAGTGTGATGGGAGGTGTAGAGGAATAATCACTCTGTGTCTGACCCCGGGAGTATGTGATGTGCCGGCGTGGAGGATGATTCACTCTGTGTCTGACCCCGGGTGAGTTTGATGGGAAGGTGGAGAGGAATAATCACTCTGTTACTGACCCCGGGAGTGTTTGATGGGACCGTGTAGAGGAATAATCTCTCTGTGTCTGACCCCGGGAGTGTGTGATGGGCCGGCGTTAAGGGAGATTCACTCTGTGTCTGACCCCGGGTGAGTTTGATGGGAAGGTGTAGAGGAATAATCGCTCTGTGTTTGACCCCGGTAGTGTTTGATGGGACCGTGTAGAGGAATAATCACTCTGTGTCTGACCCCGAGTGAGTTTGATGGGAAGGTGTAGAGGAATAATCACTTTGTGTCTGACCCCGGGAGTGTGTGCTGGGACGGTGTGGAGGGTGGTTCACTAAGTGTCTCATCCCGGGTGTGTGTGATGGGCGGTGTAGAGGGAGATTCACTCTGTGTCTGATCCTGGGAGTGTGTGATGGGACCGTGTAGAGGAATAATCACTCTGTGTTTGACCCCGGGAGTGTGTGATGGGCCTGCGTGGAGTTAGATTCACTCTGTGTCCGACCCCGGGTGAGTTTGATGGGAAGGTGTGGATTGAGATTCACTCTGTGTCTGACCCCGGGAGTGTTTGATGGGACCGTGTAGAGGAATAATCACTCTGTGTCTGACCCCGGGAGTGTTTGATGGTACCGTGTAGAGGAATAATCACGCTGTGTCTGACCCCCGGGATTGTTTGATGGGACCGTGTAGTGGAATAATCACTCTATGTCTGACCCAGGGAGTGTTTGATGGGACCGTGTAGAGGAATGATCACTATGTGTCTGACCCCGGGAGAGATTGATGGTACCGCGTAGAGGAATAATCACTCTGTGTCTGACCCACGGAGTGTTTGAAGGTACCGTGTAGAGGAATAATGACTCTGTGTCTGACCCCGGGATGTTTGATGGGACCGTGTAGAGGAATAATCTATCTGTGTCTGACCCCGGGTGAGTTTGATGGGACCGTGTAGAGGAAGAATCTCTCTGTGTATGACACCGGGAGTGTGTGATGTGACGGTGTGGATTGAGATTCACTCTGTGTCTGACCCCGGGAGTGTTTGATGGGAACGTGTAGAGGAATAATCACTCTTTGTCTGACCCCCGGAAGTGTTTGATAGGACCGTGTAGATAAATAATCACTCTGTGTCTGACCCCGGGAGTGTTTGATGGGACCGTGTAGAGGAATAATCACTCTATGTCTGATCCCGGGAGTGTGCGATGGGACAGTGTAGAGGAATAATGACTCTGTGTCTGACACCGGGAATGTTTGATGGGACCGTGTAGAGGAATAATCTCTCTGTGTCTGACCCCGGGAGTGTTTGATGGGACCGTGTAGAGGAATAATCTCTCTGTGTCTGACCCCGGGAGTGTTTGATGGGACCGTGTAGAGGAATAATCTCTCTGTGTCTGACCCCGGGTGTGTGTGATGGGACGGAGTGGATTGAGATTCACTCTGTGTCTGACCTCGGGAGTGTTTGATGGGACCGTGTAGAGGACTAATCACTCTGTGTCTGACCCTGAGACTGTGTGATGGGACGGTGTGGAGGGAGATTCACCCTGTGTCTGACCCCGGGAGTGTTTGATGGGACCGTGTAGAGGAATAATCACTCTGTGTTTGAGCACGGGAGTGTGTGATGTGACGGATTAGAGGATTAATCACTCTGTGTCTGACCCTGAGAGTGTGTGATGGGACGGTGTGGAGGGAGATTCACCCTGTTTCTGACCCCGGGAGTGTTTGATAGGACCGTGTAGAGGAATAATCACACGGTGCCTGACCCCGGGAGTGTTTGATGGGACCGTGTAGAGGAATAAACACTCTGTGTTTGAGCACGGGAGTGTGTGATGTGACGGTTTAGAGGATTAATCACTCTGTGTCTGACCCTGAGAGTGTGTGATGGGACGGTGTGGAGGGAGATTCACCCTGTTTCTGACCCCGGGAGTGTTTGATAGGACCGTGTAGAGGAATAATCACACTGTGCCTGACCACGGGAGTGTGAGATGGGATGGTGTGGAGGGAGATTCAGTCAGTGTCTGACCCCGGGAGTGTGTGATGGGACGGTGAGGAGGGACATTCACTCTGTGTCTGACCCCGGAAGAGGTACATGTGACCGTGTAGAGGAATAATGACTCTGTGTCTGACCCCGGGAGTGTTTGATGGGACCGTGTGGAGGAATAATCTCTCTGTGTCTGACCCCGGGAGTGTGTGAAGGGACGGTGTGGAGGGACATTATCTCTGTGTCTGACCCCGGGAGAGTGTGATGGGCGGTGTAGAGGAATAATCACTCTGTGTCTGACCCCGGGAGTGTGTGATGTGCCGGCGTGGAGGATGATTAACTCTGTGTGTGACCCCGGTAGTGTGTGATGGGACGTTGTGGAGGGAGATTCACTGTCTGTCTTACCCCGGGAGTGTGTGATGGGCGGTGTAGAGGAATAATCACTTTGTGTCTGACCCCGGGAGTGTGTGCTCGGACGGTGTGGAGGGTGGTTCACTAAGTGTCTCATCCCGGGAGTGTGTGATGGGCGGTGTAGAGGGAGATTCACTCTGTGTCTGATCCAGGGCGTGTGTGATGGGACCGGGTAGAGGAATAATCACTCTGTGTCTGACCGCGGGAGTGTCTGAAGGGACGGTTTGGAGGGAGATTCACTGTGTCTGACCCCGGCAGTGTTTGATGGGACCGTGTAGAGGAATAATCACTCTGAGTCTGACCCCGGGAGTGTGTGTTGGGACGGTGCAGAGGAATAATAACTCTGTGTCTGACCCCGGGATTGTTTGATGGTACCGTGTAGCGGAATAATCACTCTGTGTCTGACCCCGGGAGTGTGTGATGGGACGGCTTGGAGGGAGATTCACTCTGTGTCTGACCCCGGGAGTGTTTGATGTAACCGTTTAGAGGAATAATCACTGTCTGTCTGACACACGGAGTGTTTGATGCTACCGTGTAGAGGAATAATCACTCTGTATTTGACCGCGGGAGTGTGTGTTGGGCCGGCCTGGAGGGAGATTCACTCTTGTGTCTGACCGCGGGTGAGTTTGATGGGAAGGTGTAGAGGAATAATCACTCTGTGTCTGACCCTGAGACTGTGTGATGGGACGGTGTGGAGGGAGATTCACCCTGTGTCTGACCCCGGGAGTGTTTGATGGGACCGTGTAGAGGAATAATCACTCTGTGTTTGAGCACGGGAGTGTGTGATGTGACGGATTAGAGGATTAATCACTCTGTGTCTGACCCTGAGAGTGTGTGATGGGACGGTGTGGAGGGAGATTCACCCTGTTTCTGACCCCGGGAGTGTTTGATAGGACCGTGTAGAGGAATAATCACACTGTGCCTGACCCCGGGAGTGTTTGATGGGACCGTGTAGAGGAATAAACACTCTGTGTTTGAGCACGGGAGTGTGTGATGTGACGGTTTAGAGGATTAATCACTCTGTGTCTGACCCTGAGAGTGTGTGATGGGACGGTGTGGAGGGAGATTCACCCTGTTTCTGACCCCGGGAGTGTTTGATAGGACCGTGTAGAGGAATAATCACACTGTGCCTGACCACGGGAGTGTGAGATGGGATGGTGTGGAGGGTGATTCAGTCAGTGTCTGACCCCGGGAGTGTGTGATGGGACGGTGAGGAGGGACATTCACTCTGTGTTTGATCCCGGAAGAGGTACATGTGACCGTGTAGAGGAATAATGACTCTGTGTCTGACCCCGGGAGTGTTTGATGGGACCGTGTGGAGGAATAATCTCTCTGTGTCTGACCCCGGGAGTGTGTGATGGGACGGTGTGGAGGGACATTATCTCTGTGTCTGACCCCGGGAGAGTGTGATGGGCGGTGTAGAGGAATAATCACTCTGTGTCTGACCCCGGGAGTGTGTGATGTGCCGGCGTGGAGGATGATTAACTCTGTGTGTGACCCCGGTAGTGTGTGATGGGACGTTGTGGAGGGAGATTCACTGTCTGTCTTACCCCGGGAGTGTGTGATGGGCGGTGTAGAGGAATAATCACTTTGTGTCTGACCCCGGGAGTGTGTGCTGGGACGGTGTGGAGGGTGGTTCACTAAGTGTCTCATCCCGGGAGTGTGTGATGGGCGGTGTAGAGGGAGATACACTCTGTGTCTGATCCAGGGCGTGTGTGATGGGACCGGGTAGAGGAATAATCACTCTGTGTCTGACCGCGGGAGTGTCTGAAGGGACGGTTTGGAGGGAGATTCACTGTGTCTGACCCCGGCAGTGTTTGATGGGACCGTGTAGAGGAATAATCACTCTGAGTCTGACCCCGGGAGTGTGTGTTGGGACGGTGCAGAGGAATAATAACTCTGTGTCTGACCCCGGGATTGTTTGATGGTACCGTGTAGCGGAATAATCACTCTGTGTCTGACCCCGGGAGTGTGTGATGGGACGGCTTGGAGGGAGATTCACTCTGTGTCTGACCCCGGGAGTGTTTGATGGGACCGTTTAGAGGAATAATCTCTGTCTGTCTGACACACGGAGTGTTTGATGCTACCGTGTAGAGGAATAATCACTCTGTATTTGACCGCGGGAGTGTGTGTTGGGCCGGCCTGGAGGGAGATTCACTCTGTGTCTGACCGCGGGTGAGTTTGATGGGAAGGTGTAGAGGAATAATCACTCTGTGTCTGACTCCGGGAGTGTTTGATGGGACCCTGTAGCGGAATAATCTCTCTGTGTCTGACCCCGGGAGTGTGTGATGGGACGGTGTGGAGGGACATTAACTCTGTGTCTGACCCCGGGAGAGTGTGATGGGCGGTGTAGAGGAATAATCACTCTGTGTCTGACCCAGGGAGTTTGTGACGGGACGGTGTGGAGGGAGATTCACTCTGTGTCTGACCCCGGGAGTGTTTGATGGGACCGTGTAGAGGAATAATCACTCTGTGTCTGACCCCGGGTGAGTTTGATGGGAAGGTGTAGAGGAATAATCGCTCTGTGTCTGACCATTGGAGTGGGTGATGGGACGGTGTGGAGGGAGATTCACTGTGTGTCTGACACCGGGAGTATGTGATGGGCGGTGTAGAGGAATAATCACTCTGTGTCTGACCCCGGGAGTGTTTGATGGGACCGTGTAGAGGAATAATCACTCTATGTCTGATCCCGGGAGTGTGCGATGGGACAGTGTAGAGGAATAATGACTCTGTGTCTGACACCGGGAATGTTTGATGGGACCGTGTAGAGGAATAATCTCTCTGTGTCTGACCCCGGGAGTGTTTGATGGGACCGTGTAGAGGAATAATCTCTCTGTGTCTGACCCCGGGAGTGTTTGATGGGACCGTGTAGAGGAATAATCTCTCTGTGTCTGACCCCGGGTGTGTGTGATGGGACGGAGTGGATTGAGATTCACTCTGTGTCTGACCTCGGGAGTGTTTGATGGGACCGTGTAGAGGACTAATCACTCTGTGTCTGACCCTGAGACTGTGTGATGGGACGGTGTGGAGGGAGATTCACCCTGTGTCTGACCCCGGGAGTGTTTGATGGGACCGTGTAGAGGAATAATCACTCTGTGTTTGAGCACGGGAGTGTGTGATGTGACGGATTAGAGGATTAATCACTCTGTGTCTGACCCTGAGAGTGTGTGATGGGACGGTGTGGAGGGAGATTCACCCTGTTTCTGACCCCGGGAGTGTTTGATAGGACCGTGTAGAGGAATAATCACACGGTGCCTGACCCCGGGAGTGTTTGATGGGACCGTGTAGAGGAATAAACACTCTGTGTTTGAGCACGGGAGTGTGTGATGTGACGGTTTAGAGGATTAATCACTCTGTGTCTGACCCTGAGAGTGTGTGATGGGACGGTGTGGAGGGAGATTCACCCTGTTTCTGACCCCGGGAGTGTTTGATAGGACCGTGTAGAGGAATAATCACACTGTGCCTGACCACGGGAGTGTGAGATGGGATGGTGTGGAGGGAGATTCAGTCAGTGTCTGACCCCGGGAGTGTGTGATGGGACGGTGAGGAGGGACATTCACTCTGTGTCTGACCCCGGAAGAGGTACATGTGACCGTGTAGAGGAATAATGACTCTGTGTCTGACCCCGGGAGTGTTTGATGGGACCGTGTGGAGGAATAATCTCTCTGTGTCTGACCCCGGGAGTGTGTGAAGGGACGGTGTGGAGGGACATTATCTCTGTGTCTGACCCCGGGAGAGTGTGATGGGCGGTGTAGAGGAATAATCACTCTGTGTCTGACCCCGGGAGTGTGTGATGTGCCGGCGTGGAGGATGATTAACTCTGTGTGTGACCCCGGTAGTGTGTGATGGGACGTTGTGGAGGGAGATTCACTGTCTGTCTTACCCCGGGAGTGTGTGATGGGCGGTGTAGAGGAATAATCACTTTGTGTCTGACCCCGGGAGTGTGTGCTCGGACGGTGTGGAGGGTGGTTCACTAAGTGTCTCATCCCGGGAGTGTGTGATGGGCGGTGTAGAGGGAGATTCACTCTGTGTCTGATCCAGGGCGTGTGTGATGGGACCGGGTAGAGGAATAATCACTCTGTGTCTGACCGCGGGAGTGTCTGAAGGGACGGTTTGGAGGGAGATTCACTGTGTCTGACCCCGGCAGTGTTTGATGGGACCGTGTAGAGGAATAATCACTCTGAGTCTGACCCCGGGAGTGTGTGTTGGGACGGTGCAGAGGAATAATAACTCTGTGTCTGACCCCGGGATTGTTTGATGGTACCGTGTAGCGGAATAATCACTCTGTGTCTGACCCCGGGAGTGTGTGATGGGACGGCTTGGAGGGAGATTCACTCTGTGTCTGACCCCGGGAGTGTTTGATGTAACCGTTTAGAGGAATAATCACTGTCTGTCTGACACACGGAGTGTTTGATGCTACCGTGTAGAGGAATAATCACTCTGTATTTGACCGCGGGAGTGTGTGTTGGGCCGGCCTGGAGGGAGATTCACTCTTGTGTCTGACCGCGGGTGAGTTTGATGGGAAGGTGTAGAGGAATAATCACTCTGTGTCTGACCCTGAGACTGTGTGATGGGACGGTGTGGAGGGAGATTCACCCTGTGTCTGACCCCGGGAGTGTTTGATGGGACCGTGTAGAGGAATAATCACTCTGTGTTTGAGCACGGGAGTGTGTGATGTGACGGATTAGAGGATTAATCACTCTGTGTCTGACCCTGAGAGTGTGTGATGGGACGGTGTGGAGGGAGATTCACCCTGTTTCTGACCCCGGGAGTGTTTGATAGGACCGTGTAGAGGAATAATCACACTGTGCCTGACCCCGGGAGTGTTTGATGGGACCGTGTAGAGGAATAAACACTCTGTGTTTGAGCACGGGAGTGTGTGATGTGACGGTTTAGAGGATTAATCACTCTGTGTCTGACCCTGAGAGTGTGTGATGGGACGGTGTGGAGGGAGATTCACCCTGTTTCTGACCCCGGGAGTGTTTGATAGGACCGTGTAGAGGAATAATCACACTGTGCCTGACCACGGGAGTGTGAGATGGGATGGTGTGGAGGGTGATTCAGTCAGTGTCTGACCCCGGGAGTGTGTGATGGGACGGTGAGGAGGGACATTCACTCTGTGTTTGATCCCGGAAGAGGTACATGTGACCGTGTAGAGGAATAATGACTCTGTGTCTGACCCCGGGAGTGTTTGATGGGACCGTGTGGAGGAATAATCTCTCTGTGTCTGACCCCGGGAGTGTGTGATGGGACGGTGTGGAGGGACATTATCTCTGTGTCTGACCCCGGGAGAGTGTGATGGGCGGTGTAGAGGAATAATCACTCTGTGTCTGACCCCGGGAGTGTGTGATGTGCCGGCGTGGAGGATGATTAACTCTGTGTGTGACCCCGGTAGTGTGTGATGGGACGTTGTGGAGGGAGATTCACTGTCTGTCTTACCCCGGGAGTGTGTGATGGGCGGTGTAGAGGAATAATCACTTTGTGTCTGACCCCGGGAGTGTGTGCTGGGACGGTGTGGAGGGTGGTTCACTAAGTGTCTCATCCCGGGAGTGTGTGATGGGCGGTGTAGAGGGAGATACACTCTGTGTCTGATCCAGGGCGTGTGTGATGGGACCGGGTAGAGGAATAATCACTCTGTGTCTGACCGCGGGAGTGTCTGAAGGGACGGTTTGGAGGGAGATTCACTGTGTCTGACCCCGGCAGTGTTTGATGGGACCGTGTAGAGGAATAATCACTCTGAGTCTGACCCCGGGAGTGTGTGTTGGGACGGTGCAGAGGAATAATAACTCTGTGTCTGACCCCGGGATTGTTTGATGGTACCGTGTAGCGGAATAATCACTCTGTGTCTGACCCCGGGAGTGTGTGATGGGACGGCTTGGAGGGAGATTCACTCTGTGTCTGACCCCGGGAGTGTTTGATGGGACCGTTTAGAGGAATAATCTCTGTCTGTCTGACACACGGAGTGTTTGATGCTACCGTGTAGAGGAATAATCACTCTGTATTTGACCGCGGGAGTGTGTGTTGGGCCGGCCTGGAGGGAGATTCACTCTGTGTCTGACCGCGGGTGAGTTTGATGGGAAGGTGTAGAGGAATAATCACTCTGTGTCTGACTCCGGGAGTGTTTGATGGGACCCTGTAGCGGAATAATCTCTCTGTGTCTGACCCCGGGAGTGTGTGATGGGACGGTGTGGAGGGACATTAACTCTGTGTCTGACCCCGGGAGAGTGTGATGGGCGGTGTAGAGGAATAATCACTCTGTGTCTGACCCAGGGAGTTTGTGACGGGACGGTGTGGAGGGAGATTCACTCTGTGTCTGACCCCGGGAGTGTTTGATGGGACCGTGTAGAGGAATAATCACTCTGTGTCTGACCCCGGGTGAGTTTGATGGGAAGGTGTAGAGGAATAATCGCTCTGTGTCTGACCATTGGAGTGGGTGATGGGACGGTGTGGAGGGAGATTCACTGTGTGTCTGACACCGGGAGTATGTGATGGGCGGTGTAGAGGAATAATCACTCTGTGTCTGACCCCGGGAGTGTGTGCTGGGACGATGTGGAGGGTGGTTCACTATGTGTCTGATCCCGGGAGTGTGTGATGGGCCAGCGTTAAGGGAGATTCACTCTGTGTCTGACCCCGGGTGAGTTTGATGGGACCGTGTAGCGAATAATCACTCTGTGTCTGACCGCGGGTGAGTTTGATGGGAAGGTGTAGATGAATAATCACTCTGTGTCTGACCACGGGAGTGTTTGATGGGACCGTGTCGAGGAATAATCACTCTGTGTCTGACCCCGGGAGTGTGTGTTGGGACGGTGTGGAGGGAGCTTCAATGTGTCTGACCCCGGGAGTGTATGATGGGACCGTGTAGAGGAATAATCACACTGTGTCTGACCCCGGGAGTGTGTGATGGGCCGGCGTGGAGGGAGATTCACTCTGTGTCTGACCCCGGGTGAGTTTGATGGGAAGGTGTAGAGTAATAATCACTCTGTGTCTGACCCAGGGAGTTTGGACGGGACGGTGTGGAGGGAGATTCACTCTGTGTCTGACCCCGGGAGTGTTTGTTGGGACCGTGTAGAGGAATAATCACTCTGAGTCTGACCCCGGGAGTGTGTGTTGGGACGGTGCAGAGGAATAATAACTCTGTGTCTGACCCCGGGAGTGTTTGATGGGACCGTGTAGCGGAATAATCACTCTGTGTCTGACCCCGGGAGTGTGTGATGGGACGGCGTGGAGGGAGATTCACTCTGTGTCTGACCCCGGGAGTGTTTGATGGGACCGTTTAGAGGAATAATCACTGTCTGTCTGACACACGGAGTGTTTGATGCTACCGTGTAGAGGAATAATCACTCTGTATCTGACCCCGGGAGTGTGTGTTGGGCCGGCGTGGAGGGAGATTCACTCTGTGTCTGACCGCGGGTGAGTTTGATGGGAAGGTGTAGAGGAATAATCACTCTGTGTCTGACCCCGGGAGTGTTTGATGGGACCGTGTAGAGGAATAATCTCTCTGTGTCTGAACCCGGGAGTGTGAGATGGGACGGTGTGGAGGGACATTAACTCTGTGTCTGACCCCGGGAGAGTGTGATGGGCGGTGTAGAGGAATAATCACTCTGTGTCTGACCCCGGGAGTGTTTGATGGGACCGTGTAGAGGAATAATCACTCTGTGTCTGACCCCGGGAGTGTGTGATGGGACGGTGTGGAGGGAGATTCACTGTGTCTGACCCCGGGATTGTTTGATGGGACCGTGCAGAGGAATAATCACTCTGTGTCTGACCCCGGGAGTGTGTGATGGGCCGGCGTGGAGAGAGATTCACACTGTGTCTGACCCCGGGTGAGTTTGATGGGACCGTGTAGTGGAATAATCATTCAGAGTCTGACCCCGTGAGTGTGTGTTGGGACGGTGTGGACGGAGATTCACTCTGTGTCTGACCCCGGGAGTGTTTGATGGGACCGTGTAGAGGATTAATCATTCTGAGTCTGACCCCGGGAATGTGTGTTGGGACGGTGTGGACGGAGATTTACTTTGTGTCTGACCCCGGGAGTGTTTGATGGGACCGTGTACAGGAATAATCACTCTGTGTCTGACCACGGGAGTGTGTGATGGGACGGTGTGGAGGGAGATTCACTCTGTGTCTGACCCCGGGAGAGTTTGATGGGCGGTGTCGACGAATAATCACTCTGTGTCTGACCCCTGGAGTGTTTGATGGTACCGTGTAGAGGAATAATCGCTCTGTGTCTGTCCCCGGAAGTGTTTGATGGGACCGTGTAGAGGAATAATCACTCTGTGTCTGACCCCGGGTGAGTTTGATGGGAAGGTGTAGATGAATAATCACTCTGTGTCTGACTCCGGGATTGTTTGATCGGACCGTGTCGAGGAATAATCACTCTGTGTCTGACCCCGGGAGTGTGTGATGGGACGGTGTGGAGGGAGCTTCACTGTGTCTGACCCCGGGAGTGTATGATGGGACCGTGTAGAGGAATAATCACTCTGTGTCTGACCCCGGGAGTGTGTGATGGGCCGGCGTGGAGGGAGATTCACTCTGTGTCTAACCCCGGTTGAGTTTGATGGGAAGGTCTAGAGGAATAATCACTCTGTGTCTGACCCCGGGAGAGTTTGAAGGGACCGTGTAGAGGAATAATCTCTCTGTGTCTGACCCCGGGAGTGTGTGATCGGACGGTGTGGAGGGAGATTAACTCTGTGTCTGACCCCGGGAGAGTGTGATGGGCGGTGTAGAGGAATAATCACTCTGTGTCTGACCCCGGGAGTGTTTGATGGGACCGTGTAGAGGAATAATCACTCTGAGTCTGTCCCCGGGAGTGTGTGTTGGGACGGTGCAGAGGAATAATAACTCTGTGTCTGACCCCGGGATTGTTTGATGGTACCGTGTAGCGGAATAATCACTCTGTGTCTGACCCCGGGAGTGTGTGATGGGACGGCGTGGAGGGAGATTCTCTCTGTGTCTGACCCCGGGAGTGTTTGATGGGACAGTTTAGAGGAATAATCACTCTGTGTCTGACCCCGGGAGTGTTTGATGGGACCGTGTAGAGGAATAATCTCTCTGTGTCTGACCCCGGGAGTGTGTGATGGGACTGTGTGGAGGGGCATTAACTCTGAGTCTGACCCCGGGAGTGTTTGATGGGACCGTGTACAGGAATAATCACTCTGTGTCTGACCACGGGAGTGTGTGATGGGACGGTGTGGAGGGAGATTCACTCTGTGTCTGACCCCGGGAGAGTTTGATGGGCGGTGTCGACGAATAATCACTCTGTGTCTGACCCCGGGAGTGTTTGATGGTACCGTGTAGAGGAATAATCGCTCTGTGTCTGTCCCCGGAAGTGTTTGATGGGACCGTGTAGAGGAATAATCACTGTGTGTCTGACCCACGGAGTGTTTGATGGTACAGTGTAGAGGAATAATCACCCTGTGTCTGACCCCGGGAGTGTGTGATGGGACGGTGTGGATGGAGATTCACTCGGTGTCTGACCCCGGGAGTGTTTGATTGGACCGTGTAGATCAATAATCACTCTGTGTCTGACGCCGGGTGTGTGTGATGGGACGGTGTGTAGGGAGATTCACTCTGTGTCTGACCCCTGGAGGGTGTGATGGGCGGTGTAGAGGAATAATCACTCTGTGGCTGACCCCGGGTGAGTTTGATGGGAAGGTGTAGAGGAATAATCGCTCTGTGTCTGACCATTGGAGTGGGTGATGGGACGGTGTGGAGGGAGATTCACTGTGTGTCTGACACCGGGAGTATGTGATGGGCGGTGTAGAGGAATAATCACTCTGTGTCTGACCCCGGGAGTGTGTGCTGGGACGATGTGGAGGGTGGTTCACTATGTGTCTGATCCCGGGAGTGTGTGATGGGCCAGCGTTAAGGGAGATTCACTCTGTGTCTGACCCCGGGTGAGTTTGATGGGACCGTGTAGCGAATAATCACTCTGTGTCTGACCGCGGGTGAGTTTGATGGGAAGGTGTAGATGAATAATCACTCTGTGTCTGACCACGGGAGTGTTTGATGGGACCGTGTCGAGGAATAATCACTCTGTGTCTGACCCCGGGAGTGTGTGTTGGGACGGTGTGGAGGGAGCTTCAATGTGTCTGACCCCGGGAGTGTATGATGGGACCGTGTAGAGGAATAATCACACTGTGTCTGACCCCGGGAGTGTGTGATGGGCCGGCGTGGAGGGAGATTCACTCTGTGTCTGACCCCGGGTGAGTTTGATGGGAAGGTGTAGAGTAATAATCACTCTGTGTCTGACCCAGGGAGTTTGGACGGGACGGTGTGGAGGGAGATTCACTCTGTGTCTGACCCCGGGAGTGTTTGTTGGGACCGTGTAGAGGAATAATCACTCTGAGTCTGACCCCGGGAGTGTGTGTTGGGACGGTGCAGAGGAATAATAACTCTGTGTCTGACCCCGGGAGTGTTTGATGGGACCGTGTAGCGGAATAATCACTCTGTGTCTGACCCCGGGAGTGTGTGATGGGACGGCGTGGAGGGAGATTCACTCTGTGTCTGACCCCGGGAGTGTTTGATGGGACCGTTTAGAGGAATAATCACTGTCTGTCTGACACACGGAGTGTTTGATGCTACCGTGTAGAGGAATAATCACTCTGTATCTGACCCCGGGAGTGTGTGTTGGGCCGGCGTGGAGGGAGATTCACTCTGTGTCTGACCGCGGGTGAGTTTGATGGGAAGGTGTAGAGGAATAATCACTCTGTGTCTGACCCCGGGAGTGTTTGATGGGACCGTGTAGAGGAATAATCTCTCTGTGTCTGAACCCGGGAGTGTGAGATGGGACGGTGTGGAGGGACATTAACTCTGTGTCTGACCCCGGGAGAGTGTGATGGGCGGTGTAGAGGAATAATCACTCTGTGTCTGACCCCGGGAGTGTTTGATGGGACCGTGTAGAGGAATAATCACTCTGTGTCTGACCCCGGGAGTGTGTGATGGGACGGTGTGGAGGGAGATTCACTGTGTCTGACCCCGGGATTGTTTGATGGGACCGTGCAGAGGAATAATCACTCTGTGTCTGACCCCGGGAGTGTGTGATGGGCCGGCGTGGAGAGAGATTCACACTGTGTCTGACCCCGGGTGAGTTTGATGGGACCGTGTAGTGGAATAATCATTCAGAGTCTGACCCCGTGAGTGTGTGTTGGGACGGTGTGGACGGAGATTCACTCTGTGTCTGACCCCGGGAGTGTTTGATGGGACCGTGTAGAGGATTAATCATTCTGAGTCTGACCCCGGGAATGTGTGTTGGGACGGTGTGGACGGAGATTTACTTTGTGTCTGACCCCGGGAGTGTTTGATGGGACCGTGTACAGGAATAATCACTCTGTGTCTGACCACGGGAGTGTGTGATGGGACGGTGTGGAGGGAGATTCACTCTGTGTCTGACCCCGGGAGAGTTTGATGGGCGGTGTCGACGAATAATCACTCTGTGTCTGACCCCTGGAGTGTTTGATGGTACCGTGTAGAGGAATAATCGCTCTGTGTCTGTCCCCGGAAGTGTTTGATGGGACCGTGTAGAGGAATAATCACTCTGTGTCTGACCCCGGGTGAGTTTGATGGGAAGGTGTAGATGAATAATCACTCTGTGTCTGACTCCGGGATTGTTTGATCGGACCGTGTCGAGGAATAATCACTCTGTGTCTGACCCCGGGAGTGTGTGATGGGACGGTGTGGAGGGAGCTTCACTGTGTCTGACCCCGGGAGTGTATGATGGGACCGTGTAGAGGAATAATCACTCTGTGTCTGACCCCGGGAGTGTGTGATGGGCCGGCGTGGAGGGAGATTCACTCTGTGTCTAACCCCGGTTGAGTTTGATGGGAAGGTCTAGAGGAATAATCACTCTGTGTCTGACCCCGGGAGAGTTTGAAGGGACCGTGTAGAGGAATAATCTCTCTGTGTCTGACCCCGGGAGTGTGTGATCGGACGGTGTGGAGGGAGATTAACTCTGTGTCTGACCCCGGGAGAGTGTGATGGGCGGTGTAGAGGAATAATCACTCTGTGTCTGACCCCGGGAGTGTTTGATGGGACCGTGTAGAGGAATAATCACTCTGAGTCTGTCCCCGGGAGTGTGTGTTGGGACGGTGCAGAGGAATAATAACTCTGTGTCTGACCCCGGGATTGTTTGATGGTACCGTGTAGCGGAATAATCACTCTGTGTCTGACCCCGGGAGTGTGTGATGGGACGGCGTGGAGGGAGATTCTCTCTGTGTCTGACCCCGGGAGTGTTTGATGGGACAGTTTAGAGGAATAATCACTCTGTGTCTGACCCCGGGAGTGTTTGATGGGACCGTGTAGAGGAATAATCTCTCTGTGTCTGACCCCGGGAGTGTGTGATGGGACTGTGTGGAGGGGCATTAACTCTGAGTCTGACCCCGGGAGTGTTTGATGGGACCGTGTACAGGAATAATCACTCTGTGTCTGACCACGGGAGTGTGTGATGGGACGGTGTGGAGGGAGATTCACTCTGTGTCTGACCCCGGGAGAGTTTGATGGGCGGTGTCGACGAATAATCACTCTGTGTCTGACCCCGGGAGTGTTTGATGGTACCGTGTAGAGGAATAATCGCTCTGTGTCTGTCCCCGGAAGTGTTTGATGGGACCGTGTAGAGGAATAATCACTGTGTGTCTGACCCACGGAGTGTTTGATGGTACAGTGTAGAGGAATAATCACCCTGTGTCTGACCCCGGGAGTGTGTGATGGGACGGTGTGGATGGAGATTCACTCGGTGTCTGACCCCGGGAGTGTTTGATTGGACCGTGTAGATCAATAATCACTCTGTGTCTGACGCCGGGTGTGTGTGATGGGACGGTGTGTAGGGAGATTCACTCTGTGTCTGACCCCTGGAGGGTGTGATGGGCGGTGTAGAGGAATAATCACTCTGTGGCTGACCCCGGGAGTGTTTGATTGGACCGTGTAGAGGAATAATCACACTGTGCCTGACCCCGGGAGTGTATGATGGGACGGTGAGGATATAAATTCACTCTGTGTCTGACCCCGGGAGTGTTTGATGGGACGGTGTGGAGTGAGATTCAGTATGTGTCTGACCCCGGGAGTGTGTGATGGTACGATATGCAGGGAGATTCACTCTGATACTGACTCAGGGAGTGTGTGATGTGTGGTGTAGAGGAACATTCACTCTGTGTCTGACCCCGGGAGTGTGAGATGGGACCGTCTACAGCAATAATCACTCTGTGTCTGACCCCGGGAGTGTATCATGGGACCGTGCAGAGGAATAATTACTCTTTGTTTGACCAGCGGAGTGTGTGATGCGTCGGTGTAGAGGTTTAATCACTCTGTGTCTGACCACCGGAGTGTGTGATGGGACGGCGTGGAGGGAGATTCACTATGTGTCTAACCCAGGCAGTGTTTGATGGGACCGTGTTGAGGAATAATCCCTCTGTGTATGACCCAGGGAGTGTGTGATGGGACCGTGTGGAGGGAGATTCATTCCGTGTCTGACCCCGGGAGTGTGTGATTGGCGGTGTAGAGGAATAATCACTATGTGTCTGACCCCGGGAGTTTGTGACGGGACGGTGTGGAGGGAGATTCAGTCTGTGTCTGACCCCAGGAGTGTTTCATGGGACCGTGTAGAGGAATAATCACCCTGTGTTTGACCACGGGAGTGTGTGATACGTCGATGTAGAGGATTAATCACTCTGTCTGACCACCGGAGTGTGTGATGGGACGGTGTGGAGGGAGATTCACTCTTGTGTCTGACCCCGGGAGAGTGTGATGGGCGGTGTAGAGCAATATTCACTCTGTGGCTGACCCCGGGAGTGTTTGATTGAACCGTGTAGAGGAATAATCACTCTGTGTCTGACCCCGGGAGTGTTTGATGGGACCTTGTAGAGGAATAATCACACTGTGTCTGACCACGGGAGTGTGTGATGGGACGGTGTGGAGGGAGATTCACTCTGTGTCTGACCCCGGGAGTGTGTGATGGGCGGTGTAGAGGAATAATCACTCAGTGGCTGACCCCGGGAGTGTTTGATGGGACCGTGTAGAGGAATAATCACTCTGTGTCTGACCCCGGGAGTGTTTGATGGGACCTTGTAGAGGAATATTCACTATGTGGCTGACCCCGGGAGTGTTTGATTGGACCGTGTAGAGGAATAATCACTCTGTGTCTGACCCCGGGAGTTTGTGACGGGACGGTGTGGAGGGAGATTCACTCTGTGTCTGACCCCGGGAGAGTGTGATGGGCGGTGTAGAGGAATATTCACTCTGTGGCTGACCCCGGGAGTGTTTGATTGGACCGTGTAGAGGAATAATCACTCTGTGTCTGACCCCGGGAGTGTATGATGGGACGGTGTGGATATACATTCACTCTGTGTCTGACCCCGGGAGTGTTAGATGGGACGGTGTGGAGGGAGATTCAGTCTGTGTCTGACCCCGGGAATGTGTGATGGGGCGATTTGCAGGGAGATTCACCCTGTGTCTGAACCAGGGAGTGTGTGATGGGCGGTGTAGAGGAACATTCACACTGTGACTCATCCCGGGAGTGTGAGATGGGAACGTGTAGAGCAATAATCACTCTGTGTCGGACCCCGGGAGTGTTTGATGGGACCGTGGAGAAGAATAATCACTCTGTGTCTGAACACGGGAATGTGTGATGGGACCGTTTAGAGGAATAATCACCCTGTGTTTGACCACGGGAGTGCGTGATGCATCGGTGTAGAGGATTAATCACTCTGTGTCTGACCACCGGAGAGTGTGATGGGACGGTGTGGAGGGAGATTCACTCTGTGTCTGACCCCGGGTGAGTTTGATGGGAAGGTGTAGAAGAATAATCACTCTGTGTCTGACCCCGGGAGTGTTTGATCGGACCGTGTCGAGGAATAATCACTCTGTGTCTGACCCCGGGAGTGTGTGATGGGACGGTGTGGAGGGAGCTTCACTGTGTCTGACCCCGGGAGTGTATGATGGGACCGTGTAGAGGAATAATCACTCTGTGTCTGACCCCGGGAGTGTGTGATGGGCCGGCGTGGAGGGAGATTCACTCTGTGTCTAACCCCGGTTGAGTTTGATGGGAAGGTCTAGAGGAATAATCACTCTGTGTCTGACCCCGGGAGAGTTTGAAGGGACCGTGTAGAGGAATAATCTCTCTGTGTCTGACCCCGGGAGTGTGTGATCGGACGCTGTGGAGGGAGATTATCTCTGTGTCTGACCCCGGGAGAGTGTGATGGGCGGTGTAGAGGAATAATCACTCTGTGTCTGACCCCGGGAGTGTTTGATGGGACCGTGTAGAGGAATAATCACTCTGAGTCTGTCCCCGGGAGTGTGTGTTGGGACGGTGCAGAGGAATAATAACTCTGTGTCTGACCCCGGGATTGTTTGATGGTACCGTGTAGCGGAATAATCACTCTGTGTCTGACCCCGGGAGTGTGTGATGGGACGGCGTGGAGGGAGATTCTCTCTGTGTCTGACCCCGGGAGTGTTTGATGGGACAGTTTAGAGGAATAATCACTCTGTGTCTGACCCCGGGAGTGTTTGATGGGACCGTGTAGAGGAATAATCTCTCTGTGTCTGACCCCGGGAGTGTGTTATGGGACTGTGTAGAGGGGCATTAACTCTGTGTCTGACCCCGGGAGAGTGTGATGGGACCGTGTAGAGGAATAATCACTCTGTGTCTGAGCCAGGGAGTTTGTGACGGGACGGTGTGGAGGGAGATTCACTCTGTTTCTGTCCCCGGGAGTGTTTGATGGGACCGTGTAGAGGAATAATCACTCTGTGTCTGACCATTGGAGTGGGTGATGGGACGGTGTGGAGGGAGATTCACTGTGTGTCTGACCCCGGTTGAGTTTGATGGGAAGGTGTAGAGGAATAATCACTCTGTGTCTGACCCCGGGAGAGTTTGAAGGGACCGTGTAGAGGAATAATCTCTCTGTGTCTGACCCCGGGAGTGTGTGATCGGACGGTGTGGAGGGAGATTAACTCTGTGTCTGACCCCGGGAGAGTGTGATGGGCGGTGTAGAGGAATAATCACTCTGTGTCTGACCCCGGGTGAGTTTGATGGGAAGGTGTAGATGAATAATCACTCTGTGTCTGACCCCGGGAGTGTTTGATCGGACCGTGTCGAGGAATAATCACTCTGTGTCTGACCCCGGGAGTGTGTGATGGGACGGTGTGGAGGGAGCTTCACTGTGTCTGACCCCGGGAGTGTATGATGGGACCGTGTAGAGGAATAATCACTCTGTGTCTGACCCCGGGAGTGTGTGATGGGCCGGCGTGGAGGGAGATTCACTCTGTGTCTAACCCCTGTTGAGTTTGATGGGAAGGTCTAGAGGAATAATCACTCTGTGTCTGACCCCGGGAGAGTTTGAAGGGACCGTGTAGAGGAATAATCTCTCTGTGTCTGACCCCGGGAGTGTGTGATCGGACGGTGTGGAGGGAGATTAACTCTGTGTCTGACCCCGGGAGAGTGTGATGGGCGGTGTAGAGGAATAATCACTCTGTGTCTGACCCCGGGAGTGTTTGATGGGACCGTGTAGAGGAATAATCACTCTGAGTCTGTCCCCGGGAGTGTGTGTTGGGACGGTGCAGAGGAATAATAACTCTGTGTCTGACCCCGGGATTGTTTGTGGTACCGTGTAGCGGAATAATCACTCTGTGTCTGACCCCGGGAGTGTGTGTTGGGCCGGCGTGGAGGGAGATTCACTCTGTGTCTAACCCCGGTTGAGTTTGATGGGAAGGTCTAGAGGAATAATCACTCTGTGTCTGACCCCGGGAGAGTTTGAAGGGACCGTGTAGAGGAATAATCTCTCTGTGTCTGACCCCGGGAGTGTGTGATCGGACGGTGTGGAGGGAGATTAACTCTGTGTCTGACCCCGGGAGAGTGTGATGGGCGGTGTAGAGGAATAATCACTCTGTGTCTGACCCCGGGAGTGTTTGATGGGACCGTGTAGAGGAATAATCACTCTGAGTCTGTCCCCGGGAGTGTGTGTTGGGACGGTGCAGAGGAATAATAACTCTGTGTCTGACCCCGGGATTGTTTGATGGTACCGTGTAGCGGAATAATCACTCTGTGTCTGACCCCGGGAGTGTGTGATGGGACGGCGTGGAGGGAGATTCTCTCTGTGTCTGACCCCGGGAGTGTGTGATGGGACTGTGTGGAGGGGCATTAACTCGGTGTCTGACCCCGGGAGTGTTTGATGGGACCGTGTACAGGAATAATCACTCTGTGTCTGACCACGGGAGTGTGTGATGGGACGGTGTGGAGGGAGATTCACTCTGTGTCTGACCCCGGGAGAGTTTGATGGGCGGTGTCGACGAATAATCACTCTGTGTCTGACCGCGGGAGTGTTTGATGGTACCGTGTAGAGGAATAATCGCTCTGTGTCTGTCCCCGGAAGTGTTTGATGGGACCGTGTAGAGGAATAATCACTCTGTGTCTGACCCCGGGTGAGTTTGATGGGAAGGTGTAGATGAATAATCACTCTGTGTCTGACCCCGGGAGTGTTTGATCGGACCGTGTCGAGGAATAATCACTCTGTGTCTGACCCCGGGAGTGTGTGATGGGACGGTGTGGAGGGAGCTTCACTGTGTCTGACCCCGGGAGTGTATGATGGGACCGTGTAGAGGAATAATCACTCTGTGTCTGACCCCGGGAGAGTGTGATGGGCCGGCGTGGAGGGAGCTTCACTCTGTGTCTAACCCCGGTTGAGTTTGATGGGAAGGTCTAGAGGAATAATCACTCTGTGTCTGACCCCGGGATTGTTTGATGGTACCGTGTAGCGGAATAATCACTCTGTGTCTGACCCCGTGAGTGTGTGATGGGACAGCGTGGAGGGAGATTCTCTCTGTGTCTGACCCCGGGAGTGTGTGATGGGACTGTGTGGAGGGGCATTAACTCGGTGTCTGACCCCGGGAGTGTTTGATGGGACCGTGTACAGGAATAATCACTCTGTGTCTGACCACGGGAGTGTGTGATGGGACGGTGTGGAGGGAGATTCACTCTGTGTCTGACCCCGGGAGAGTTTGATGGGCGGTGTCGACGAATAATCACTCTGTGTCTGACCGCGGGAGTGTTTGATGGTACCGTGTAGAGGAATAATCGCTCTGTGTCTGTCCCCGGAAGTGTTTGATGGGACCGTGTAGAGGAATAATCACTCTGTGTCTGACCCCGGGTGAGTTTGATGGGAAGGTGTAGATGAATAATCACTCTGTGTCTGACCCCGGGAGTGTTTGATCGGACCGTGTCGAGGAATAATCACTCTGTGTCTGACCCCGGGAGTGTGTGATGGGACGGTGTGGAGGGAGCTTCACTGTGTCTGACCCCGGGAGTGTATGATGGGACCGTGTAGAGGAATAATCACTCTGTGTCTGACCCCGGGAGTGTGTGATGGGACGGCGTGGAGGGAGATTCTCTCTGTGTCTGACCCCGGGAGTGTGTGATGGGACTGTGTGGAGGGGCATTAACTCGGTGTCTGACCCCGGGAGTGTTTGATGGGACCGTGTACAGGAATAATCACTCTGTGTCTGACCACGGGAGTGTGTGATGGGACGGTGTGGAGGGAGATTCACTCTGTGTCTGACCCCGGGAGAGTTTGATGGGCGGTGTCGACGAATAATCACTCTGTGTCTGACCGCGGGAGTGTTTGATGGTACCGTGTAGAGGAATAATCGCTCTGTGTCTGTCCCCGGAAGTGTTTGATGGGACCGTGTAGAGGAATAATCACTCTGTGTCTGACCCCGGGTGAGTTTGATGGGAAGGTGTAGATGAATAATCACTCTGTGTCTGACCCCGGGAGTGTTTGATCGGACCGTGTCGAGGAATAATCACTCTGTGTCTGACCCCGGGAGTGTGTGATGGGACGGTGTGGAGGGAGCTTCACTGTGTCTGACCCCGGGAGTGTATGATCGGACCGTGTAGAGGAATAATCACTCTGTGTCTGACCCCGGGAGTGGGTGATGGGCCGGCGTGGAGGGAGATTCACTCTGTGTCTAACCCCGGTTGAGTTTGATGGGAAGGTCTAGAGGAATAATCACTCTGTGTCTGACCCCGGGAGAGTTTGAAGGGACCGTGTAGAGGAATAATCTCTCTGTGTCTGACCCCGGGAGTGTGTGATCGGACGGTGTGGAGGGAGATTAACTCTGTGTCTGACCCCGGGAGAGTGTGATGGGCGGTGTAGAGGAATAATCACTCTGTGTCTGACCCCGGGAGTGTTTGATGGGACCGTGTAGAGGAATAATCACTCTGTGTCTGACCCCGGGAGTTTGTGACGGGACGGTGTGGAGGGAGATTCACTCTGTGTCTGACCCCGGGAGAGTGTGATGGGCGGTGTAGAGGAATATTCACTCTGTGGCTGACCCCGGGAGTGTTTGATTGGACCGTGTAGAGGAATAATCACTCTGTGTCTGACCCCGGGAGTGTATGATGGGACGGTGTGGATATACATTCACTCTGTGTCTGACCCCGGGAGTGTTAGATGGGACGGTGTGGAGGGAGATTCAGTCTGTGTCTGACCCCGGGAATGTGTGATGGGACGATTTGCAGGGAGATTCACTCTGTGTCTGAACCAGGGAGTGTGTGATGGGCGGTGTAGAGGAACATTCACACTGTGACTCATCCCGGGAGTGTGAGATGGGAACGTGTAGAGCAATAATCACTCTGTGTCGGACCCCGGGAGTGTTTGATGGGACCGTGGAGAAGAATAATCACTCTGTGTCTGAACACGGGAATGTGTGATGGGACCGTTTAGAGGAATAATCACCCTGTGTTTGACCACGGGAGTGCGTGATGCATCGGTGTAGAGGATTAATCACTCTGTGTCTGACCACCGGAGAGTGTGATGGGACGGTGTGGAGGGAGATTCACTCTGTGTCTGACCCCGGGTGAGTTTGATGGGAAGGTGTAGATGAATAATCACTCTGTGTCTGACCCCGGGAGTGTTTGATCGGACCGTGTCGAGGAATAATCACTCTGTGTCTGACCCCGGGAGTGTGTGATGGGACGGTGTGGAGGGAGCTTCACTGTGTCTGACCCCGGGAGTGTATGATGGGACCGTGTAGAGGAATAATCACTCTGTGTCTGACCCCGGGAGTGTGTGATGGGCCGGCGTGGAGGGAGATTCACTCTGTGTCTAACCCCGGTTGAGTTTGATGGGAAGGTCTAGAGGAATAATCACTCTGTGTCTGACCCCGGGAGAGTTTGAAGGGACCGTGTAGAGGAATAATCTCTCTGTGTCTGACCCCGGGAGTGTGTGATCGGACGCTGTGGAGGGAGATTATCTCTGTGTCTGACCCCGGGAGAGTGTGATGGGCGGTGTAGAGGAATAATCACTCTGTGTCTGACCCCGGGAGTGTTTGATGGGACCGTGTAGAGGAATAATCACTCTGAGTCTGTCCCCGGGAGTGTGTGTTGGGACGGTGCAGAGGAATAATAACTCTGTGTCTGACCCCGGGATTGTTTGATGGTACCGTGTAGCGGAATAATCACTCTGTGTCTGACCCCGGGAGTGTGTGATGGGACGGCGTGGAGGGAGATTCTCTCTGTGTCTGACCCCGGGAGTGTTTGATGGGACAGTTTAGAGGAATAATCACTCTGTGTCTGACCCCGGGAGTGTTTGATGGGACCGTGTAGAGGAATAATCTCTCTGTGTCTGACCCCGGGAGTGTGTTATGGGACTGTGTAGAGGGGCATTAACTCTGTGTCTGACCCCGGGAGAGTGTGATGGGACCGTGTAGAGGAATAATCACTCTGTGTCTGACCCAGGGAGTTTGTGACGGGACGGTGTGGAGGGAGATTCACTCTGTTTCTGTCCCCGGGAGTGTTTGATGGGACCGTGTAGAGGAATAATCACTCTGTGTCTGACCATTGGAGTGGGTGATGGGACGGTGTGGAGGGAGATTCACTGTGTGTCTGACCCCGGTTGAGTTTGATGGGAAGGTGTAGAGGAATAATCACTCTGTGTCTGACCCCGGGAGAGTTTGAAGGGACCGTGTAGAGGAATAATCTCTCTGTGTCTGACCCCGGGAGTGTGTGATCGGACGGTGTGGAGGGAGATTAACTCTGTGTCTGACCCCGGGAGAGTGTGATGGGCGGTGTAGAGGAATAATCACTCTGTGTCTGACCCCGGGAGTGTTTGATGGGACCGTGTAGAGGAATAATCACTCTGAGTCTGTCCCCGGGAGTGTGTGTTGGGACGGTGCAGAGGAATAATAACTCTGTGTCTGACCCCGGGATTGTTTGATGGTACCGTGTAGCGGAATAATCACTCTGTGTCTGACCCCGGGAGTGTGTGATGGGCCGGCCTGGAGGGAGATTCACTCTGTGTCTAACCCCGGTTGAGTTTGATGGGAAGGTCTAGAGGAATAATCACTCTGTGTCTGACCCCGGGAGAGTTTGAAGGGACCGTGTAGAGGAATAATCTCTCTGTGTCTGACCCCGGGAGTGTGTGATCGGACGGTGTGGAGGGAGATTAACTCTGTGTCTGACCCCGGGAGAGTGTGATGGGCGGTGTAGAGGAATAATCACTCTGTGTCTGACCCCGGGAGTGTTTGATGGGACCGTGTAGAGGAATAATCACTCTGAGTCTGTCCCCGGGAGTGCGTGTTGGGACGGTGCAGAGGAATAATAACTCTGTGTCTGACCCCGGGATTGTTTGATGGTACCGTGTAGCGGAATAATCACTCTGTGTCTGACCCCGGGAGTGTGTGATGGGACGGCGTGGAGGGAGATTCTCTCTGTGTCTGACCCCGGGAGTGTGTGATGGGACTGTGTGGAGGGGCATTAACTCGGTGTCTGACCCCGGGAGTGTTTGATGGGACCGTGTACAGGAATAATCACTCTGTGTCTGACCACGGGAGTGTGTGATGGGACGGTGTGGAGGGAGATTCACTCTGTGTCTGACCCCGGGAGTGTTTGATGGTACCGTGTAGAGGAATAATCGCTCTGTGTCTGTCCCCGGAAGTGTTTGATGGGACCGTGTAGAGGAATAATCACTCTGTGTCTGACCCCGGGTGAGTTTGATGGGAAGGTGTAGATCAATAATCACTCTGTGTCTGACCCCGGGAGTGTTTGATCGTACCGTGTCAAGGAATAATCACTCTGTGTCTGACCCCGGGAGTGTGTGATGGGACCGTGTGGAGGGAGCTTCACTGTGTCTGACCCCGGGAGTGTATGATGGGACCGTGTAGAGGAATAATCACTCTGTGTCTGACCCCGGGAGTGTGTGATGGGCCGGCGTGGAGGGAGATTCACTCTGTGTCTAACCCCGGTTGAGTTTGATGGGAAGGTCTAGAGGAATAATCACTCTGTGTCTGACCCCGGGATTGTTTGATGGTACCGTGTAGCGGAATAATCACTCTGTGTCTGACCCCGGGAGTGTGTGATGGGACGGCGTGGAGGGAGATTCTCTCTGTGTCTGACCCCGGGAGTGTGTGATGGGACTGTGTGGAGGGGCATTAACTCGGTGTCTGACCCCGGGAGTGTTTGATGGGACCGTGTACAGGAATAATCACTCTGTGTCTGACCACGGGAGTGTGTGATGGGACGGTGTGGAGGGAGATTCACTCTGTGTCTGACCCCGGGAGAGTTTGATGGGCGGTGTCGACGAATAATCACTCTATGTCTGACCGCGGGAGTGTTTGATGGTACCGTGTAGAGGAATAATCGCTCTGTGTCTGTCCCCGGAAGTGTTTGATGGGACCGTGTAGAGGAATAATCACTCTGTGTCTGACCCCGGGTGAGTTTGATGGGAAGGTGTAGATGAATAATCACTCTGTGTCTGACCCCGGGAGTGTTTGATCGGACCGTGTCGAGGAATAATCACTCTGTGTCTGACCCCGGGAGTGTGTGATGGGACGGTGTGGAGGGAGCTTCACTGTGTCTGACCCCGGGAGTGTATGATGGGACCGTGTAGAGGAATAATCACTCTGTGTCTGACCCCGGGAGTGTGTGATGGGACGGCGTGGAGGGAGATTCTCTCTGTGTCTGACCCCGGGAGTGTGTGATGGGACTGTGTGGAGGGGCATTAACTCGGTGTCTGACCCCGGGAGTGTTTGATGGGACCGTGTACAGGAATAATCACTCTGTGTCTGACCACGGGAGTGTGTGATGGGACGGTGTGGAGGGAGATTCACTCTGTGTCTGACCCCGGGAGAGTTTGATGGGCGGTGTCGACGAATAATCACTCTGTGTCTGACCGCGGGAGTGTTTGATGGTACCGTGTAGAGGAATAATCGCTCTGTGTCTGTCCCCGGAAGTGTTTGATGGGACCGTGTAGAGGAATAATCACTCTGTGTCTGACCCCGGGTGAGTTTGATGGGAAGGTGTAGATGAATAATCACTCTGTGTCTGACCCCGGGAGTGTTTGATCGGACCGTGTCGAGGAATAATCACTCTGTGTCTGACCCCGGGAGTGTGTGATGGGACGGTGTGGAGGGAGCTTCACTGTGTCTGACCCCGGGAGTGTATGATCGGACCGTGTAGAGGAATAATCACTCTGTGTCTGACCCCGGGAGTGTGTGATGGGCCGGCGTGGAGGGAGATTCACTCTGTGTCTAACCCCGGTTGAGTTTGATGGGAAGGTCTAGAGGAATAATCACTCTGTGTCTGACCCCGGGAGAGTTTGAAGGGACCGTGTAGAGGAATAATCTCTCTGTGTCTGACCCCGGGAGTGTGTGATCGGACGGTGTGGAGGGAGATTAACTCTGTGTCTGACCCCGGGAGAGTGTGATGGGCGGTGTAGAGGAATAATCACTCTGTGTCTGACCCCGGGAGTGTTTGATGGGACCGTGTAGAGGAATAATCACTCTGAGTCTGTCCCCGGGAGTGTGTGTTGGGACGGTGCAGAGGAATAATAACTCTGTGTCTGACCCCGGGATTGTTTGATGGTACCGTGTAGCGGAATAATCACTCTGTGTCTGACCCCGGGAGTGTGAGATGGGACGGCGTGGAGGGGCATTAACTCGGTGTCTGACCCCGGGAGTGTTTGATGGGACCGTGTACAGGAATAATCACTCTGTGTCTGACCACGGGAGTGTGTGATGGGACGGTGTGGAGGGAGATTCACTCTGTGTCTGACCCCGGGAGAGTTTGATGGGCGGTGTCGACGAATAATCACTCTGTGTCTGACCGCGGGAGTGTTTGATGGTACCGTGTAGAGGAATAATCGCTCTGTGTCTGTCCCCGGAAGTGTTTGATGGGACCGTGTAGAGGAATAATCACTCTGTGTCTGACCCCGGGTGAGTTTGATGGGAAGGTGTAGATGAATAATCACTCTGTGTCTGACCCCGGGAGTGTTTGATCGGACCGTGTCGAGGAATAATCACTCTGTGTCTGACCCCGGGAGTGTGTGATGGGACGGTGTGGAGGGAGCTTCACTGTGTCTGACCCCGGGAGTGTATGATGGGACCGTGTAGAGGAATAATCACTCTGTGTCTGACCCCGGGAGTGTGTGATGGGACGGCGTGGAGGGAGATTCTCTCTGTGTCTGACCCCGGGAGTGTGTGATGGGACTGTGTGGAGGGGCATTAACTCGGTGTCTGACCCCGGGAGTGTTTGATGGGACCGTGTACAGGAATAATCACTCTGTGTCTGACCACGGGAGTGTGTGATGGGACGGTGTGGAGGGAGATTCACTCTGTGTCTGACCCCGGGAGAGTTTGATGGGCGGTGTCGACGAATAATCACTCTGTGTCTGACCGCGGGAGTGTTTGATGGTACCGTGTAGAGGAATAATCGCTCTGTGTCTGTCCCCGGAAGTGTTTGATGGGACCGTGTAGAGGAATAATCACTCTGTGTCTGACCCCGGGTGAGTTTGATGGGAAGGTGTAGATGAATAATCACTCTGTGTCTGACCCCGGGAGTGTTTGATCGGACCGTGTCGAGGAATAATCACTCTGTGTCTGACCCCGGGAGTGTGTGATGGGACGGTGTGGAGGGAGCTTCACTGTGTCTGACCCCGGGAGTGTATGATCGGACCGTGTAGAGGAATAATCACTCTGTGTCTGACCCCGGGAGTGTGTGATGGGCCGGCGTGGAGGGAGATTCACTCTGTGTCTAACCCCGGTTGAGTTTGATGGGAAGGTCTAGAGGAATAATCACTCTGTGTCTGACCCCGGGAGAGTTTGAAGGGACCGTGTAGAGGAATAATCTCTCTGTGTCTGACCCCGGGAGTGTGTGATCGGACGGTGTGGAGGGAGATTAACTCTGTGTCTGACCCCGGGAGAGTGTGATGGGCGGTGTAGAGGAATAATCACTCTGTGTCTGACCACGGGAGTGTGTGATGGGACGGTGTGGAGGGAGATTCACTCTGTGTCTGACCCCGGGAGAGTTTGATGGGCGGTGTCGACGAATAATCACTCTGTGTCTGACCGCGGGAGTGTTTGATGGTACCGTGTAGAGGAATAATCGCTCTGTGTCTGTCCCCGGAAGTGTTTGATGGGACCGTGTAGAGGAATAATCACTCTGTGTCTGACCCCGGGTGAGTTTGATGGGAAGGTGTAGATGAATAATCACTCTGTGTCTGACCCCGGGAGTGTTTGATCGGACCGTGTCGAGGAATAATCACTCTGTGTCTGACCCCGGGAGTGTGTGATGGGACGGTGTGGAGGGAGCTTCACTGTGTCTGACCCCGGGAGTGTATGATGGGACCGTGTAGAGGAATAATCACTCTGTGTCTGACCCCGGGAGTGTGTGATGGGACGGCGTGGAGGGAGATTCTCTCTGTGTCTGACCCCGGGAGTGTGTGATGGGACTGTGTGGAGGGGCATTAACTCGGTGTCTGACCCCGGGAGTGTTTGATGGGACCGTGTACAGGAATAATCACTCTGTGTCTGACCACGGGAGTGTGTGATGGGACGGTGTGGAGGGAGATTCACTCTGTGTCTGACCCCGGGAGAGTTTGATGGGCGGAGTCGACGAATAATCACTCTGTGTCTGACCGCGGGAGTGTTTGATGGTACCGTGTAGAGGAATAATCGCTCTGTGTCTGTCCCCGGAAGTGTTTGATGGGACCGTGTAGAGGAATAATCACTCTGTGTCTGACCCCGGGTGAGTTTGATGGGAAGGTGTAGATGAATAATCACTCTGTGTCTGACCCCGGGAGTGTTTGATCGGACAGTGTCGAGGAATAATCACTCTGTGTCTGACCCCGGGAGTGTGTGATGGGACGGTGTGGAGGGAGCTTCACTGTGTCTGACCCCGGGAGTGTATGATCGGACCGTGTAGAGGAATAATCACTCTGTGTCTGACCCCGGGAGTGTGTGATGGGCCGGCGTGGAGGGAGATTCACTCTGTGTCCTAACCCAGGTTGAGTTTGATGGGAAGGTCTAGAGGAATAATCACTCTGTGTCTGACCCCGGGATTGTTTGATGGTACCGTGTAGCGGAATAATCACTCTGTGTCTGACCCCGGGAGTGTGTGATGGGACGGCGTGGAGGGAGATTCTCTCTGTGTCTGACCCCGGGAGTGTGTGATGGGACTGTGTGGAGGGGCATTAACTCGGTGTCTGACCCCGGGAGTGTTTGATGGGACCGTGTACAGGAATAATCACTCTGTGTCTGACCACGGGAGTGTGTGATGGGACGGTGTGGAGGGAGATTCACTCTGTGTCTGACCCCGGGAGAGTTTGATGGGCGGTGTCGACGAATAATCACTCTGTGTCTGACCGCGGGAGTGTTTGATGGTACCGTGTAGAGGAATAATCGCTCTGTGTCTGTCCCCGGAAGTGTTTGATGGGACCGTGTAGAGGAATAATCACTCTGTGTCTGACCCCGGGTGAGTTTGATGGGAAGGTGTAGATGAATAATCACTCTGTGTCTGACCCCGGGAGTGTTTGATCGGACCGTGTCGAGGAATAATCACTCTGTGTCTGACCCCGGGAGTGTGTGATGGGACGGTGTGGAGGGAGCTTCACTGTGTCTGACCCCGGGAGTGTATGATGGGACCGTGTAGAGGAATAATCACTCTGTGTCTGACCCCGGGAGTGTGTGATGTGACGGCGTGGAGGGAGATTCTCTCTGTGTCTGACCCCGGGAGTGTGTGATGGGACTGTGTGGAGGGGCATTAACTCGGTGTCTGACCCCGGGAGTGTTTGATGGGACCGTGTAGAGGGAATAATCACTCTGTGTCTGACCACGGGAGTGTGTGATGGGACGGTGTGGAGGGAGATTCACTCTGTGTCTGACCCCGGGAGAGTTTGATGGGCGGTGTCGACGAATAATCACTCTGTGTCTGACCGCGGGAGTGTTTGATGGTACCGTGTAGAGGAATAATCGCTCTGTGTCTGTCCCCGGAAGTGTTTGATGGGACCGTGTAGAGGAATAATCACTCTGTGTCTGACCCCGGGTGAGTTTGATGGGAAGGTGTAGATGAATAATCACTCTGTGTCTGACCCCGGGAGTGTTTGATCGGACCGTGTAGAGGAATAATCACTCTGTGTCTGACCCCGGGAGTGTGTGATGGGACGGTGTGGAGGGAGCTTCACTGTGTCTGACCCCGGGAGTGTATGATCGGACCGTGTAGAGGAATAATCACTCTGTGTCTGACCCCGGGAGTGTATGATCGGACCGTGTAGAGGAATAATCACTCTGTGTCTAACCCCGGTTGAGTTTGATGGGAAGGTCTAGAGGAATAATCACTCTGTGTCTGACCCCGGGAGAGTTTGAAGGGACCGTGTAGAGGAATAATCTCTCTGTGTCTGACCCCGGGAGTGTGTGATCGGACGGTGTGGAGGGAGATTAACTCTGTGTCTGACCCCGGGAGAGTGTGATGGGCGGTGTAGAGGAATAATCACTCTGTGTCTGACCCCGGGAGTGTTTGATGGGACCGTGTAGAGGAATAATCACTCTGAGTCTGTCCCCGGGAGTGTGTGTTGGGACGGTGCAGCGGAATAATAACTCTGTGTCTGACCCCGGGATTGTTTGATGGTACCGTGTAGCGGAATAATCACTCTGTGTCTGACCCCGGGAGTGTGTGATGGGCCGGCGTGGAGGGGCATTAACTCGGTGTCTGACCCCGGGAGTGTTTGATGGGACCGTGTACAGGAATAATCACTCTGTGTCTGACCACGGGAGTGTGTGATGGGACGGTGTGGAGGGAGATTCACTCTGTGTCTGACCCCGGGAGAGTTTGATGGGCGGTGTCGACGAATAATCACTCTGTGTCTGACCGCGGGAGTGTTTGATGGTACCGTGTAGAGGAATAATCGCTCTGTGTCTGTCCCCGGAAGTGTTTGATGGGACCGTGTAGAGGAATAATCACTCTGTGTCTGACCCCGGGTGAGTTTGATGGGAAGGTGTAGATGAATAATCACTCTGTGTCTGACCCCGGGAGTGTTTGATCGTACCGTGTCGAGGAATAATCACTCTGTGTCTGACCCCGGGAGTGTGTGATGGGACGGTGTGGAGGGAGCTTCACTGTGTCTGACCCCGGGAGTGTATGATGGGACCGTGTAGAGGAATAATCACTCTGTGTCTGACCCCGGGAGTGTGTGATGGGACGGCGTGGAGGGAGATTCTCTCTGTGTCTGACCCCGGGAGTGTGTGATGGGACTGTGTGGAGGGGCATTAACTCGGTGTCTGACCCCGGGAGTGTTTGATGGGACCGTGTACAGGAATAATCACTCTGTGTCTGACCACGGGAGTGTGTGATGGGACGGTGTGGAGGGAGATTCACTCTGTGTCTGACCCCGGGAGAGTTTGATGGGCGGTGTCGACGAATAATCACTCTGTGTCTGACCGCGGGAGTGTTTGATGGTACCGTGTAGAGGAATAATCGCTCTGTGTCTGTCCCCGGAAGTGTTTGATGGGACCGTGTAGAGGAATAATCACTCTGTGTCTGACCCCGGGTGAGTTTGATGGGAAGGTGTAGATGAATAATCACTCTGTGTCTGACCCCGGGAGTGTTTGATCGGACCGTGTCGAGGAATAATCACTCTGTGTCCTGACCCCGGGAGTGTGTGATGGGACGGTGTGGAGGGAGCTTCACTGTGTCTGACCCCGGGAGTGTATGATCGGACCGTGTAGAGGAATAATCACTCTGTGTCTGACCCCGGGAGTGTGTGATGGGCCGGCGTGGAGGGAGATTCACTCTGTGTCTAACCCCGGTTGAGTTTGATGGGAAGGTCTAGAGGAATAATCACTCTGTGTCTGACCCCGGGAGTGTGTGTTGGGACGGTGCAGAGGAATAATAACTCTGTGTCTGACCCCGGGATTGTTTGATGGCACCGTGTAGCGGAATAATCACTCTGTGTCTGACCCCGGGAGTGTGTGATGGGACGGCGTGGAGGGGCATTAACTCGGTGTCTGACCCCGGGAGTGTTTGATGGGACCGTGTACAGGAATAATCACTCTGTGTCTGACCACGGGAGTGTGTGATGGGACGGTGTGGAGGGAGATTCACTCTGTGTCTGACCCCGGGAGAGTTTGATGGGCGGTGTCGACGAATAATCACTCTGTGTCTGACCGCGGGAGTGTTTGATGGTACCGTGTAGAGGAATAATCGCTCTGTGTCTGTCCCCGGAAGTGTTTGATGGGACCGTGTAGAGGAATAATCACTCTGTGTCTGACCCCCGGGTGAGTTTGATGGGAAGGTGTAGATGAATAATCACTCTGTGTCTGACCCCGGGAGTGTTTGATCGGACCGTGTCGAGGAATAATCACTCTGTGTCTGAGCCCGGGAGTGTGTGTGATGGGCGGTGTAGAGGAACATTCACACTGTGACTCATCCCGGGAGTGTGAGATGGGAACGTGTAGAGCAATAATCACTCTGTGTCGGACCCCGGGAGTGTTTGATGGGACCGTGGAGAAGAATAATCACTCTGTGTCTGAACACGGGAATGTGTGATGGGACCGTTTAGAGGAATAATCACCCTGTGTTTGACCACGGGAGTGCGTGATGCATCGGTGTAGAGGATTAATCACTCTGTGTCTGACCACCGGAGAGTGTGATGGGACGGTGTGGAGGGAGATTCACTCTGTGTCTGACCCCGGGTGAGTTTGATGGGAAGGTGTAGATGAATAATCACTCTGTGTCTGACCCCGGGAGTGTTTGATCGGACCGTGTCGAGGAATAATCACTCTGTGTCTGACCCCGGGAGTGTGTGATGGGACGGTGTGGAGGGAGCTTCACTGTGTCTGACCCCGGGAGTGTATGATCGGACCGTGTAGAGGAATAATCACTCTGTGTCTGACCCCGGGAGTGTGTGATGGGCCGGCGTGGAGGGAGATTCACTCTGTGTCTAACCCCGGTTGAGTTTGATGGGAAGGTCTAGAGGAATAATCACTCTGTGTCTGACCCCGGGAGAGTTTGAAGGGACCGTG